>NC_053493.1:413986743-414016743 GCF_905171775.1 Rana temporaria | reverse complement strand
GCCCACCTCTTTCATTTATTGGGTTTGCCCCTGGCCCTCCCCTTTCATTCAATGAATTTGCCCCTGGCTCCGCCCCTTTCATTTAATGGGTTTGCCCCTGGCCCACCTCTTTCATTTATTGGGTTTGCCCCTGGCCCACCCCTTTCATTCAATGGATTTGCCCCTGGCCCGCCCCTTTCATTCAATGGATTTGTCCCTGGCCCCCCCCCTTTTCATTTAATGGGTTTGCCCCTGGCTCCGCCCCTTTCATTCAATGAATTTGCCCCTGGCTCCGCCCCTTTCATTCAATGAATTTGCCCCTGGCTCCGCCCCTTTCATTTAATGGGTTTGCCCCTGGCCCACCTCTTTCATTTAATGGGTTTGCCCCTGGCCCGCCCCTTTCATTTAATGGGTTTGCCCCTGGCTCCGCCCCTTTCATTCAATGGATTTGCCCCTGGCCCACCTCTTTCATTTAATGGGTTTGCCCCTAGCCTGCCCCTTTCATTCAATGGGTTTTCCCCTGGCTCCGCCCCTTTAATTTAATGGGTTTGCCCCTGGCCCGCCCCTTTCATTCAATGGGCTTGCCTCTGGCCCGCCCCTTTCATTCACTGGATTTTATTGCTTTAAATCACATAGAGGCAGCACATCTGGGTGTTACCTATGCAAATACATCCTACCTGGGAACGCCCACTCCTCCAGACTGACACACCCCCATCAAGGCATTTGCATAACTCCTCCCAAGAGCCAGCCCACTGCTTGCATCTGGACAGAGAGCTCCTTGGAGGAGTACCGAGGGTGGGCGCTGTGATGTTATCAGGAAGCTCTGTACAGCCCCTCCCACCAGCCATGATCTGCCTGCATTGCATAGAGAAGCACAGAGACCCAGTGACATTGTCAGGATACAATGTAACGTTATGCCCGGTACAGAGCAATGCAGACCCCACATCTATGCTGCAGAAGATCACATGTGGATACATTGTGTACAGACCTCTGGAGAAGGCGAAGTGCCAATAACAGGAGCAGGGGGGAGGATCCCGGTCACAGGTACAGAAAGTCACAGACAGACTGCCTCTTCTAGTCCAATAGGAATCATTATCTGAGTGTGTTGCTTCAGGCTCCTGCGTTCTTCTTGCCTTATAAAGTCACATGTACAGAACCGGGGCCACCGGGCCCATCCAGGGGAGATATTCATCACGCCACGCGCTCATCCCCCGCAGGCGCAATGTCTCACTCACACAGGCCTGGTGTCGGGTTACACCGGCGTGTTCCCAATCCTCCCTACCTGGTATAAACACCGCAAACACACAGTGTGCACCGCACTGTACGCCGAGCAGAACACAAACACACAGTGTGCACCGCACTGTACGCCGAGCAGAACACAAACACACAGTGTGCACCGCACTGTACGCCGAGCAGAACACAAACACACAGTGTGCACCGCACCGTACGCCCAGCAGAACACAAACACACAGTGTGCACCGCACTGTACGCCGAGCAGAACACAAACACACAGTGTGCACCGCACTGTACACCGAGCAGAACACAAACACACACAGTGTGCACCGCACTGTACGCCGAGCAGAACACAAACACACAGTGTGCACTGCACTGTACGGCGAGAACACAAACAAACACACAGTGTGCACCGCACTGTACGGCGAGAACACAAACACACAGTGTGCACCGCACTGTACGCCGAGCAGAACACAAACACACAGTGTGCACCGCACTGAATGCCGAGCAGAACACAAACACACAGTGTGCACTGCACTGTACGGCGAGAACACAAACACACAGTGTGCACCGCACTGTACGGCGAGAACACAAACACAGTGTGCACCGCACTGTACGCTGAGCAGAACACAAACACACAGTGTGCACCGCACTGTATACAGGAGCAGAACACAAACACACAGTGTGCACCGCACTGTACGCCGAGCAGAACACAAACACACAGTGTGCACTGCACTGCACGGCGAGAACACAAACACACAGTGTGCACCGTACTGTATGCCGAGCAGAACATACACAGTGTGCATTGTGCTGTATGCATTAAGATCACAAAACACTCGGTGTGTACCATATTGTATCCTGTGCCGAACACACCATACCGTATGCCAAACAGAAAGCAAACCTAGTGCACACCATACTGTATATGGAACAGAACACAAGTACACACTATACCGTATGCCGAACAGAACAAACACAAAGTGCAGACCATACTGTATGTCGAATACAAGTGCACACCATACCCAAGCCAAACTGTACACAAACCCAGTGCACACCATACCGCATGCCGAACTGACCACGAGCACATAGTGCACACCATACTGTGTGCCGAACTGACCACGAACACATAGTGCACACCATACTGTGTGTCTACAGGAATGGAGGTAAAGGATCATTCTCTTATGTCTGGATGCTTGAAGTAGGACAGTATGACGGGAGCTGCCATGAGCGCCTATGACCTGGAACAAGCATGCAGCCAGTGAAGTGTGAACTCCCACCCTGTGTACCTGGTTCATGCCAGTGGCTGGCTCAATATTAAAGATGGAGATGATGCAGACGGGCACACAGTTGGCACATTTAGAAACAAGCCAGCAGTGGTAACTCTGAAGATGCTGAAGATTCTGGTGACAATGAGCTCATCTTCTTCAGCAGAAGCTCTCCCATCCATCACATCAGAATATGAGACTGTTGGCTCCTGCGGGAGGCTCCAGACCTCAGCCGTCTCCTACTTAGGAATTTGACAGCTGCGTGTCTGGGATTCCCCTCCCATCGTCCCACCCCAAGGTGTCCAGTCCCTCGTCCCAACCCCCAAGGTGTCCAGTCCCTCGTCCCACCCCCAAGGTGTCCAGGCACACGTCCCACCCCAAAGGTGTCCAGGCACACGTCCCACCCCAAAGGTGTCCAGGCACACGTCCCACCCCAAAGGTGTCCAGGCACACGTCCCACCCCAAAGGTGTCCAGGCACACGTCCCACCCCAAAGGTGTCCAGGCACACGTCCCACCCCAAAGGTGTCCAGGCACACGTCCCACCCCAAAGGTGTCCAGTCACACGTCCCACCCCAAAGGTGTCCAGTCACACGTCCCACCCCAAAGGTGTCCAGTCACACGTCCCACCCCAAAGGTGTCCAGTCACACGTCCCACCCCAAAGGTGTCCAGTCACTCATACCACCCCAAGGTGTCCAGTCACTCATACCACCCCAAGGTGTCCAGTCACTCATCCCACCCCCCAGCACGAGGCATGACCACAAATACAGACTGGACCACAAAATAAGAAGAGACCTTCATACATTTCCTTCAGCTGGAGCTCGGAGAGGACGGAATAGACGGATCCCATGTAGATGCTGGAGCGGTCCGTCTCACACCCGTTCACCATGTCCAAGTGCTCAGAAGAACTGTATCCATTCTCCGATGGGAGGTCATCGCAGAACATCACCACCCGGTCCAGTGGTTGGGTACGCCGGCTCGGGGAATGGCCTTGGTGGTGGTTGGAGGTCTTCTTCTGCTTCACCTTCCTCCTCTTCTGCTGCCCTACGTGGTTCATGATGCCCAAAAAGTCAAGACGACCAAAGATGGAGCCAACTGCCTAGCCTTTTCAGTCTTTGCCCCTCAGCATTTCACTGCGGCGTCTCCTCATCCAAAGTATCGATGTCTTGCCAGCTCCTCCCGCTGCGTCCTCCTCCGCTTTGCGCTCTCCAGTTACATCCCAAGCTTTTGTCTGCAGACTACGAAGTTACTTCATATCCAGAGACAGTAGAAGACAAAACCCAGAAGATACAATGTCGCCCCGGCAACCGGCAAACCCTCTGGTGGGTCAAGGAATGTCTTTGGCATCACACATGGAACTCTCCCGGTTTCCTCCACAACGGTTCTACTCTTCGCAGTGATGCTGGAGCACAATTGTCTGCCACGGGTCGGGTGTGTGTCTGAGAAGAGTTAAAGCTTTGGGCGTGACGACTCCCCCATGCTTCTACATGTTACATAGCGATTAAAAAAATAAATAATAAAAGCTGAGAAGGTAAAGGAGGGAGGAAGACGCTGCGATATGTTGCCTCTGGCTACCTGCGGAAGGAGTGGGATCTCCACCCAATCTGACAACAAAATAAAAAAAGGAACACACAACGGGTACAGCCCAGGGATGGCACAGCTAGGTTGGCAACACTGGTATGGGGGGGGTTGAGTCACCTACGTCTCAGGGATACAAAAGAAGAACCAGAAGGAACAACTGAGGAGACCACACAAGGAGCTCATTGAGGCCACAAATCCAAGGAGCTCATTGAGGCCACAAATCCAATGACCTTGAGGCCACAAATCCAATGACCTCCCCAACCCAACATCGGTTTGGATTAGACGCAACAATTAGGTTCCAGATGTCATTATTCTACATTACGTCAGAAATTAAAACAAGCACTTTGATTGGATGACATGGCAAGCATCAAGTCTTCCTGTATTGCTACAGGCAGGGTTTCTGTTCGAAACCATGGGAGCCCCATACAACCAAACATGACAGCCCCCCCCAAAATAAACAGTTTACATTCATAACGGAACACAGTGAGTGATCGGTACCGATCACACATTGTGTTCATTCAGGAAAGGATGGGGCTAGGCCAATTCCTGGATCCAATCACCCTCCCTGTGCATCATAGGTTTCCCTCTGCTGCCTGAGCCTCCCCCCCCCCCCCCCCCGCTGGCCCAAACAGGAGGACTGGTGGTACCCCCTTATCCACGGCCCCGGCTACAGGGGTTGCAACTGAGTCCCAGTAATGTCCCTCCAAAGTGGAATGTAAATGTGATAACCTAATCGGCTTCATTTCTTACGGCCAGTAAGACTCAAAAACTCATAACAACCAATCAGAAGTCCTCTTTCTCAGATTGGAAATCTGGTTGGTCTCTGCCGGCTCTGTGACCTCCCATATTAAGTCGAGAAGTCATTTGGTAACAGGTTAAAGGATGACACACAAAGTTCCGTCCGTTCTCCCGACACCCGGGGATCAGGACGACAACCCAAAACCTCTCGAAAATTATCTCCCGCAACCATTAGAAGGGATCATACATTCACCAATCTTTGCTGGATTGGCTCCCCGACAGGGCCTTACAGTGCATGTGATTGGTTACAACAGGTAAAGCGGCCCAGACGTGATAATCTGATCAGCTAAAATAACCCACAACAGACAACCGGATCCACAGTTATGACTGGGAGGAGAAGAAGAAAGAAAATGGAGAAAGAAGGAGAAGAAAAAGAAGGAGAAGGAGAAGAAAAGGAAGGAGAAGAAAAGGAAGGAGAAGGAGAAAGGGGAAAATGATGAAGGGGAGGAGGAGGAGGAAGGGGAGGAGGAGAAGAAGAAAAAAGGAGGAAAAGAAAAAGAAGAAGCAAAAGAAGGCGAAGGAGAAAAAGAAGAAGGAGAAGAAAAGGGAAGGAGAAAAAGAAGGAAAAAATAAGCAGAAGGAGAAGAAAATGAAGTAGAAGAAAAATAAGGAGATTTTGTCCAGAACAGACAACTAGATCAACAGTTATGACTGGGAGGAGAAAGAGAAAGAAGGAAAAGAAGAGGAGGGAGAGGAGAAAAAGGAAAAGGAGGAAAAGAAAAAGGAAAAGAAAAAGAAGGAGGAAACGAAAGGAGAAGGAGAAGAAGGAAAAGGAGGAAAAGAAGAGGAGGGAGAGGAGAAAGAGGAGGAGGAAAAGGAGAAAAAGAAAAAGAAGGAAAAGAAGAGGAGGGAGAGGAGAAAGAGGAGGAGGAAAAGGAGAAAAAGAAGGAAAATGAGGAAAAAAGAAAAGGGAAACGAAAGGAGAAGGAGAAGAAGGAAAACGGAGGAAAAGAAAAAGGAAAAGAAGAGGAGGGAGAGGAAAAAGAGGAGGAAAAAGAGGAGGAAAAGAAGGAAAAGGAGGAAAAGAAAAAGAAGGAAAAGGAGGAAAAAAGAAGAAGGAAAAGAAGAGGAGGGAGAGGAGAAAGAGGAGGAGGAAAAGAAGGAAAAGAAGAAGGAAACGAAAGGAGAAGAAAAAGGAGGAAAAGAAAAAAGAAGAAGGAAAAGAAGAAAGAGGAGGAGACAAAGAAAGAAAAAAGGAGAAGAAAAAAGTAGAAGGAAAAGTACAAGGAAAAGGAGAAGAAGGAAAAGAAGGAGAAGGAAAAGAAGGAGAAGGAGAAGACGGAGAAGGAAAAGAAGGAGAAGGAGAAGGAAAAGAAGGAGAAAACAAGGAGGAGAAGAAAAAGGAGAAGAAGAAGAAAAAAGAAGGAAAAAGAAAAAGGAGAAAAAGAAGGAGGAGGAATAGAAGGAGAAGAAGGAAAGGAAGGAGAAGGAGAAGAAGGAGAAGAAGGAGAAGAAGGAGAAGAAGGAGAGGAAAGAGAGGAAGGAGAGGAAGGAGAGGAAGGAGAGGAAGGAGAGGAAGGAGAGGAAGGAGAGGGAGGAGAGTGAGACCATTTCCACATTTGGTTATTGTGTTTGCCATTACTACCTCCTGTGGTAGGACGTTCCACTGCTTTTACAGTAAAGAACCCTTACCTATATTGATGGGAAAATGAACATTACGGCACATAGAATATCCCTTTGTCTGGGTCAGTGATTGGTGTATAAAGATTACTGCAGGAAGTGGATAGAAGTATTCAGGGGTCCCTGCACAGGTCATACACATATACGGGACCCTATAGGTGTAGGAGAGACTCCTGACCACAGTCTGGCTGGTTCCTTTCTCCGCACAGACATGTATACAGAACACACATTGTCTCCGGCTCAGCATTGTTCTTGGCTGGTGGAAAATTTCGTGTTACGGCAAGAGCAAAAAAATCCTAACAGTAAATGTGCCAGGACGCCACTCCGCTTTTATAGACCCCAGGTGAGATGTTCTGCAGATCACTTTGTGCACCCTGCAGGCAGATTACCTCATTGTGTGTACTCTGCTGTACGGAGGGTGTGATTCTCCGCACCTTACTATGTCTACTCTATTGCTGGTGAGATGCTCTGCACCCCACCATGTGTACTCTGCTGTATTGCTGGTGAGATGCTCTGCACCCCACTATGTGTACTTTGCTGTATTGCTGGTGAGATGTTCTGCACCCCACCATTTGTACTCTGCTGTATTGCCGGTGAGATGCTCTGCACCCCACCAGGTCTACTCTGCTGTATTGCTGGTGAGATGCTCTGCACCCCACCATGTGTACTCTGCTGTATTTCTGGTGAGATGCTCTGCACCCCACCATGTGTACTCTGCTGTATTGCTGGTGAGATGCTCTGTACCCCACCATGTGTACTCTGCTGTATTGCTGATGAGATGCTCTGCACCCCACCATGTGTACTCTGCTGTATTGCTGGTGAGATGCTCTGCACCCCACAATGTGTACTCTGCTGTATTGCTAATGTGATGTTCTGCACCCCACCATTTGTACTCTGCTGTATTGCTGGCGAGATGCTCTGCACCCCACCAGGTCTACTCTGCTGTATTGCTGATGTGATGTTCTGCACCCAACCAGGTCTACTCTTCTGTATTGCTGGTGAGATGCTCTGCACCCCACCATTTGTACTCTGCTGTATTGCTGGTGAGATGCTCTGCACCCCACCATGTGTACTCTGCTGTATTGCTGATGTGATGTTCTGCACCCCACCAGGTCTACTCTGCTGTATTGCTGGTGTGATGCTCTGTAGATCACCATGTGTACCCTGCTTTACGATAGGTTTGATGCTCTGCATTTCATTATGTGTACCCTGCTCTACTTAGGGTGCGATGCTCTGCACTTCTGGTGTATTGCCCTGCAGTCACTATGTGCACCATGCTGTACTGCCAGTACAATGCTCTGCAGATCACTATGTGCACGCTGCTGTACTTCTGGTGTAATGCTCTGCAGTCACTATGTGCACCATGCTGTACTGCCAGTACAATGCTCTGCAGATCACTATGTGCACCCTGCTGCACTTCTGGTGTGATGCTCCGCAAATCATCATGTGCTCCCTATTGTATTTCTAGTGCAATGCTCTGCAGATCATCCTGTGCACCCTGCTGTACTGCAGGTGTGTGTTCTGATCTATGATAGAGAGATCTGCAGACTATTCCTTGTTGATGAAATGTAGGATACATTGTACCGGGAGAGACCCTCTGCAGAGGTCACGTGACGCCTCTACAAGCCGAGATGCTCTGCAAAAGCCCCATGACTCAGCTGTGCGCGATGCTCTGCAGGACTGAACGCACGCAGCGGTATTAGCAGGAGCAGACACACCCGCTGCTGTCTTATTGAAGGATGACACAATTCTCGCCCTGACAAGTCTCCAGCATAAAACGAAAAGAATTTCTCAAATCTGCGGCGCCCCCCCTGGGGCATAAAATTCCTCGCCAAGCAGAGGCGGGGCTAGAAACCATCAACCAATCCCACAATACCCCCCCCAGGTGCTTCTCCTTCATGTGGGTTAGAGAGCCGTCCCGGGGGAGGGGAAGACAATGCTGAGATCACACTGTACTCACTTGTGTCGGTGGATGATGGCGTTGAAGAGGCGACCGTCCCGCCAGTTGCTGGTGAAGTTGTCGCAGCGCAGACCCTGGTAGCCTTCCGTCATGCGCTGTGACCAGAGCAGGAGCTTCTCTTTGGCCGTCATGTCCTCAGATTGCCCGGTGACCTGAATGTCCGAAATCTGGAAACAGAGGAAAGGAAAAGGTCAAAGAATGAAGCCACCAGTGCGTGGACGTGGGCAGAGCGCGAGACGCCACCCCACTTATCACCACCCCCAATCATCTGCCATACAGAGGGGACAAGGACGTGCACATCCACCAAAGCAGCAGTGCACGTCCAGAGCAGACATACACATCCACCACCAATCATCGGCACCACCCCCCCAATCACCGGCATCACCACCCCAATCACCAGCACCACCACCCCCCAATCACCGGCATCACCACCCCAATCACCAGCACCCCCACCCCAATCACCAGCACCCCCACCCCAAATCACCAGCACAACCCCCCAATCACCACCCCAAATCACCAGCACCCACCCCAAATCAACAGCACCCCCACCCAAATCAACAGCACCCCCACCCAAATCAACAGCACCCCCACCCAAATCAACAGCACCCCCACCCAAATCAACAGCACCCCCACCCAAATCAACAGCACCCCAATCACCAGCCCAAATCACCAGCACCACCCCCCAATCACCACCCCAAATCACCAGCACCACCCCAAATCACCAGCACCACCCCAAATCACCAGCACCACCACCCCAATCACCAGCACCACCACCCCAATCACCAGCACCACCACCCCAATCACCCCCCCCCCCCATCACCACCCCAAATCACCAGCACCACCCCAAATCACCGGCACCCCCACCCCAATCAACAGCACCCCCACCCCAATCACCACCCAATCACCAGAACCACCCCCCAATCACCAGAACCACCCCCCAATCACCAGCACCACCACCCCAATCACCATCACCCCAATCAAGAGCACCACCACCCCAATCAACAGCACCACCACCCCAATCAACAGCACCACCACCCCAATCAACAGCACCACCACCCCAACCAACAGCACCACCACCCCAACCAACAGCACCACCACCCCAATCATCTGCCATACAGCGAGGACAAGGATGTGCACACCCACCAGAGCACCAGTGTATGTCCAGAGCAGACATACACATCCACCCCCATCATCAGCACCACCCCCCCAATCACCACCCCAATCAACAGCACCACCACCCCAATCATCTGCCATACAGGGATGACAAGGATGTGCATACCCACCAGAGCACCAGTATGTCCAGATACACATCCACCCCCATCATCGGCACCATCACCGCCCAATTACCACCCCAGTCACCAGCACCCCCCCAATCACCAGCACCCCCGTCTCCAGCACGCCCCCCAATCAACAGCCATACAGAGAGGACAAGGATGTGCACACCCACCAGAGCACCAGTGCATGTCCAGAGCAGACTTACACATCCACCCCCATCATCTGCCATACATAGGGGACTGGTCATGTACAGACCAGGAACCACAATCCCCCAAGATCCTTCCCCCAAAACATGACAATGGTGGCACTTCCCCAAATTTGGAGAAGGAAGTGTCACCAGCACACCGGGATCTCCAAAATTCAGTCCAAAACTTTAAATCACATAGTATAAAAAAATAAAAAAAGTGCAGTTTTGGAGCCACGTAGGACCCATTCATCAGGCGCGTGACCTTCCCCAAATCTGTCCCCAATGTGGCCACAAACCTGACCATACCCAATGCTGAAGGAGGAGGGGGGTCACCGGGACTCAGGGCGAGGGCCATACTACAAGTGTATGGGGGGGGGGTTGGCCTCTCCTGTAACAAAAGTGCAGCCAACAGGCTCTAGAAGTCTCAGAAAACATAAGAACATAAGAGACTTAAGCAGTCTCCTGTATTATAAAAGAGATGTCTCTAGCAGTCTCCTGTAACATGAGAGCAATCTCAGACACTTCCTTCAAAATTAAGATCCGTTACAGTCAGGTCTGAAGAGCAGACTCCTGTATTATAACTATAAGTGAGGTCCCTAGCAGTCTCCTGTAACAGAAAATCAATCTCTAAAAGCCTCCAGTAACACTAAAGCAGTCTCTTGTAACATAAGAGCAGACAGACCAGTCTCTATTGGTGTCCAGTAACATAAGAGCAGTCTTTAGAAATCTCCTATAGTGTAAGGACAGTCTCCCACAACCCACGAGCAGTCAGGAATAGTCTATCCTAACCCACGAGCAGTCCCTAACAGTCTCTTGTAACACAAGAGCAGTCACCAAGAGTATCTCATCCTCGATGGGTATTCCTCAAACATGTGACTTTCAAAATAAAATAAAAATACTGCAATATCTAAAGCTGGGGACACGGAATACTGAATGTGTGATGCCCCACGTGGGTACTGTTCCACATGCTTTACATTTTCTTGGGCAAAAACAAACACAGAAAAGAGAAATAATAAAAATAAGAAGCCGAGTCATCCGTTAGTCATATGTCGGGGACGTCAGGAAGTGTTCTGGGATGATCCACCCAGTGTGTGATCTGCAATGTACATGTGACACTGCCTCATAGTCCTGGCAGGGACCCAAACCCTGCACACTGGTATAACAGGACAGCTGGTCGGAAAAACAGAGACCCCTCTTCAGGACCATGGCGGACCACCTTCTGCCTTTATGGACATTCTAGATTTGAAGGACTCCAGCAGCTTCCCTGGATTTAACACAAACACAAATATATCACTGAGGCTTCCAAATGCCTGAGGTTGATGGTCCTGTCTAAGGCCTCCAAGTCGGAGTCCCTCCCCAAGGTGTCAGGGCTCACTCTACCACCCAAACCCACCTTCCCACCAAGTCTACCGCCCAACCCCGCCTTCCCGCCAAGTCTACCGCCCAACCCCGCCTTCCCACCAAGTCTACCGCCCAACCCCGCCTTCCCACCAAGTCTACCGCCCAACCCCGCCTTCCCACCAAGTCTACCGCCCAACCCCGCCTTCCCACCAAGTCTACCGCCCAACCCCGCCTTCCCACCAAGTCTACCGCCCAACCCCGCCTTCCCACCAAGTCTACCGCCCAACCCCGCCTTCCCACCAAGTCTACCGCCCAACCCCGCCTTCCCACCATGTCTACCGCCCAACCCCGCCTTCCCACCAAGTCTACCGCCCAACCCCGCCTTCCCACCAAGTCTACCGCCCAACCCCGCCTTCCCACCAAGTCTACCGCCCAACCCCGCCTTCCCACCAAGTCTACCGCCCAACCCCACCTTCCCACCAAGTCTACCGCCAAAACCCGCCTTCCCACTAAGTCTACCGCTAAAAACCCGCCTTCCCACCAAGTCTACTGCCTAACCCCGCCTTCCCACCAAGTCTACACCATATCTATGACACTCCTTACCCAAGCCACCATATTCCCGACACACCCTGCCTGACCCCCCAAACCACACCCTGACTGGGCAAACATTTCCCCGACACAACTGACCTGAGCCCTATATCTCAGTCACACACCTGGTCTGGGCCACCATGTCACTGACAACCCTGACATGACCATTTTGGGCCACCATATTCCCAAAACAGCTGACCTGAGAACTACTATACCCCTGACACACATGACCCAGGCCACCATATCTTCGATACACCTGACCTGAGAGCCATCATATCTGACAAACCTAAACTGGGCCACCACACCCCTGAACTGGGCCATCATAAACCACAGAATACTTGAGTTAACTATCCCCGACTCGGCCGCTATAGAGTTAGTACACCTGTCCTGATCTAACTCTTTGCCGAAAGCTCCTTCACAAAAATGAAAACCCAACGAGGAGAGAGATTGGACGCCGTCATTTCTCCGCCCCATTGAGAAGAAGTGGAGCAGATCGAAGAAAAACAGGGTTTAAATTTTTCTGGCCACAGAGTACCTATAATATCTATATTATGTGCAGAGCAGACACTGCATTTGCAGAGCTTCCCGCCAGGCTGTACCCCCCCCCCCCCCCGCTATACACCAATAAGTCAGGAAATGATAAGTGTGGAGGGTGGTGAGTCACTGCGGACCGCACCCTGCAATATGTGGATCACGCCAGCTGCACAGGGTACATAATGTGTGCCAGCCTGACCAGCTGAGCTAAGAAACGCCAAACGGGGGGAGGAAAGAGGAAGCTGCCTATACAAACATCCCTTTCTGGAACGGAACTGGAGACCATTTCAGACAAGACAACATATGCAGCATATCACCAGCATACCTGACCTGGGCCACCATTTCTCCAGCATACCTGACCTGGGCCACCATTTCTCCAGCACACGTCCTACCTGATCCCCCATAGTGTCATCATCCCTGACCTGAGCCCCCATAGTGTCATCATCCCTGACCTGAGCCACCATAGTGTCATCATCCCTGACCTGAGCCCCCATAGTGTCATCATCCCTGACCTGAGCCACCATAGTGTCATCATCCCTGACCTGAGCCGCCATAGTGTCATCATCCCTGACCTGAGCCACCATAGTGTCATCTTCCCTGACCTGAGCCCCCATAGTGTCATCATCCCTGACCTGAGCCACCATAGTGTCGTCATCCCTGACCTGAGCCACCATAGTGTCATCATCCCTTCCCTGAGCCCCCATAGTGTCATCATCCCTGAGCCCCCATAGTGTCATCATCCCTGAGCCACCATAGTGTCATCATCCCTGACTTGAGCCACAATAGTGTCATCATCCCTGACCTGAGCCCCCATAGTGTCATCATCCCTGAGCCACCATAGTGTCATCATCCCTGAGCCACCATAGTGTCATCATCCCTGAGCCACCATAGTGTCATCATCCCCGACCTGAGCCACCATAGTGTCATCATCCCTGACCTGAGCCACCATAGTGTCATCATCCCTGACCTGAGCCACCATAGTGTCATCATCCCTGACCTGAGCCACCATAGTGTCATCATCCCTGACCTGAGCCACCATAGTGTCATCATCCCTGAGCCACCATAGTGTCATCATCCCTGACCTGAGCCACCATAGTGTCATCATCCCTGACCTGAGCCTCCATAGTGTCATCATCCCTGACCTGAGCCACCATAGTGTCATCATCCCTGACCTGAGCCACCATAGTGTCATCATCCCTGACCTGAGCCACCATAGTGTCATCATCCCTGACCTGAGCCACCATAGTGTCATCATCCCTGACCTGAGCCACCATAGTGTCATCATCCCTGACCTGAGCCACCATAGTGTCATCATCCCTGACCTGAGCCACCATAGTGTCATCATCCCTGACCTGAGCCACCATAGTGTCATCATCCCTGAGCCACCATAGTGTCATCATCCCTGAGCCACCATAGTGTCATCATCCCTGAGCCACCATAGTGTCATCATCCCTGAGCCACCATAGTGTCATCATCCCTGAGCCACCATAGTGTCATCATCCCTGAGCCACCATAGTGTCATCATCCCTGAGGCACCATAGTGTCATCATCCCTGACCTGAGCCACCATAGTGTCATCATCCCTGACCTGGACAACCATAGTGTCATCATCCCTGAGCCACCATAGTGTCATCATCCCTGAGCCACCTAAGTGTCATCATCCCTGACCTGAGCCACCATAGTGTCATCATCCCTGACCCGAGCCACCATAGTGTCATCATCCCTGACCTGAGCCACCATAGTGTCATCATCCCTGACCTGGACAACCATAGCCCCTACACCCCCGACCCCTTCCATCGTCACAATTATTTACCTGGAAGTGGAGGATTATGGTCCATATTAAACCCAGCGTCAGCTTGGGGTTCCCGTCTGCGATGTCGTCATTTCGAATGTTCACAAGTTTCACCTGCAAGAGGGACAACCAAGCAAATAAAACTCAAAAGCTTTAAACAAAAAAAACAGACATCTGTCCAAGAAAAAACATGGCGGCACAACGCACTGCATTATATTGTTTATTCAACTCTTTGCTGAAATCTCCTTCACAAAAACGAAAACCCAACGAGGCGAGAGATTGGACGCCGTCATTTCTTGTGATCGTTTCTCCGCCCCATTGAGAAGAAGTGGAGCAGATCGAAGATAAACACAGATGATGAACGATCGGCGATTAGCGTTCAGAGATAATTCACTTGATTCTCTAATCGTCTCTCATATGTCCCGAAATGGAAGGCAAGTGATTGCTTATCTACGTAAATGATTTTATCTCAGCACTTGTTACTTTTTTTATCTCGGTCTCTCTCTATTTGTTTCTTTTTGTGCCCCACTAGGGAGATTTCTCGTCACTTCCTGTACCGAGCACCCAAGTGAGAAGAAATCTCTCCAAAAAGGAAGAAGACATTTTCTCTTAGTTGTCCCCATTTTAAGATTTCCCCAATCACTTTCCATCCCAGACATAACATTTTAAGGGCTCCTGACTGCCTAGGCCAGTGATGGAGAACTTGTTTTGGAACTACATTTCCCATGATGCTCATGGTCTCTGCAGTGTAGTTGAGCATCATGGGAAATGTAGTTCCACAACATCTGGGGTGCCAAGGTTCACCATCACTGGCCTAGGAATACCCACCCCTCCAGACTGACACCCACCTACCCATCAAGGCACTTTACCATTTATATAACTCCACCCAGGAGCCAGCCCACTGCTGACTACTACTGAGGCCAGGTTCTGTGATATTTTCAAGCCCCCCCCCCGCTGTCTTTTGGGAAACACACTGGTCCCAGAACACAGCAGGATGCGCAGGAGGGAACCGGGCAGTGAAGCCGCAAAGCTTCACTTCCCGATTTCCTCACTGAGGATGGTGGCTGGGCAGCCGAGAGACCAGAGATGGCTCGGCTTCCGCTGGCCACATCGCGGGCACCCTGGACAGGCAAGTCTCCAATTATTAAAAGTCAGCAGCGGGGGGGGGGGGGGGGCGGAGAAGGCACCAAAAGTGGCGTAGATACCCATGGGTGGCTCGAGTTCTATGCCCATAAGTGGGAGAAAAATACCTGGATTAGACAGGTATCTGCTCCCCTCTCCCCCCTGAAATGTGCCAAATGTGACACGGGAGGGGGGGGGGGGGACTGGAAAAAGCGGAAGTTCTATTTTGGGTGCAACTCCGCTTTAAAAGGGATTGTAAAAGGTTTTTTTTTCTGTTTAAATAACAAACATGCCGTACTTACCTCCTCTGTGCAAGGGTTTTGCACCGAGTGGCCCCAAACCTCCTTTTCTGGTGTCCCCCGGCGACACTCCTCCGATTCTCCAATGCCCCCCACGGAGAGACGCGTTCCATGAAGGCACTCATGTGGGCATGCTCCTGAGTCCTGCTGCTGCGTCCATTGACACAGACAACAGGACTCGGCCCCCCCCCCCCCCCCCCCGACTCCAGTGCCAATGGCTCCTGCTGCTATCAATCTATCCAATGAGGACCCGAGACAGCTGCTGGAGCTGCTCTGCTCGTCCCCGTAACGATCGGGCTCGGGTAAGTAAAAGGGGTGCTCTGGGGGGGCCTTCTCTGTACTACTACCAACCAACAAGATAATGACATTGTTAATAAAACACCCCGCCTCAGTACTCCTCAAGAGCCCTCAGTCCTGATACAAGCAGTGGGCGGGCTCTTGGGAGGAGTTATGCAAATATAAAAAACAAATGCCTGGATGGGTGGGTGTCAGTCTGGAGGAGTGGACGGTCCTAAGGCAGACTGAATTCACAAGCAGACCTCCCCTAGGTCAGTGATGGGGAACCTCGGCACCCCAGATGTTTTCACTACATTTCCCATGATGCTCAACCACACTGCAGAGGGCAGGAGCATCATGGGAAATGTAGTTCCAAAACATCCGGGGTGTCAAGGCTCACCATCATAGGTGTGCACAGCTTATTGCATTAGGGTGTGCACCCCAAATGTATTAAAACATAGATGGCGTCAGTAGGGCAGAGGTTGGCGTCAGTAGGGCAGAGGTTGGCGTCAGTAGGGCAGAGGTTGGCGTCAGTAGGGCAGAGGTTGGCGTCAGTAGGGCAGAGGTTGGCGTCAGTAGGGCAGAGGTTGGCGTCAGTAGGGCAGGGGTTGGCGTCAGTAGGGCAGAGGTTGGCGTCAGTAGGGCAGAGGTTGGCGTCAGTAGGGCAGAGGTTGGCGTCAGTAGGGCAGAGGTTGGCGTCAGTAGGGCAGAGGTTGGCGTCAGTAGGGCAGAGGTTGGCGTCAGTAGGGCAGAGGTTGGCGTCAGTAGGGCAGAGGTTGGCGTCAGTAGGGCAGAGGTTGGCGTCAGCAGGGCAGAGGTTGGCGTCAGCAGGGCAGAGGTTGGCGTCAGCAGGGCAGAGGTTGGCGTCAGCAGGGCAGAGGTTGGCGTCAGCAGGGCAGAGGTTGGCGTCAGCAGGGCAGAGGTTGGCGTCAGCAGGGCAGAGGTTGGCGTCAGCAGGGCAGAGGTTGGCGTCAGCAGGGCAGAGGTTGGCGTCAGTTGGGCAGTGGACGGTGTAAGTCGTTTTTTTTTTTTAGGAGCCCCATTGGGGGGCTTTGGTGAAATATCGTCAGGAGGAATCTGCACCGCACAGGGTGATTATGGTGTGCCCAGGCACACCTGGCACACCCCCTGCGCACGCCTATGCTCACCATCACTGTCCTAGGTGATGCTGAACCTCTACGGAACTAAAAACCAACGAATGAAAGGAGCGGGAGGAAAGTGCTAGGTGATGCTGGATGTCCTCCAGCTAAAAAAATGACTTGCTGCAGCTTCTAATACACATTATGAGAAGCTCACAGTGTGCAGTGAAATCAGAGTAAAGCATCTTCAGTACAGCGGATAATAAAAGAGTCATACATGGAGGGCACCTTACCTGGCGCAGCTTCAGGAAATCCAGGGCAATCTGTACATTCTGCAGCTTATGGAAGCGCATGCGGCCTTTCTCCCGGGGCTGCAAAACAAGATAAAAGAACGGTCAGCGAGGAACCATCATAGGAGACACCCCCGACACACATACCTCAATACAAGCACACACTGGGAGGGGGGCTGAACACCGGGCGGCACACACTGGGAGGGGGGGGGGCTGAACACTGGGCGGCACACACTGGGAGGGGGGGGCTGAACACCGGGCGGCACACCGGGGGTGTGGGGGGCGGCATGCTGGTGGTGTACTCGTGACTCATGAGGACGCACCGGCCCACAAAACGCAGCGAGTTAGTCTCCTGAGGATTCATCAAACATTAGTACGGCTTCGTCCAATCACGTCCTGGATGGAAAATGCTGCATGGCGCCACCTAGTGACCACTGATCTACAGGTGCGGGAGCCCCCCACAAATGTCTGATCACAGGGGACACGGACTATGTGTGGGGATCACTGCTTTTCCCGTGTGATGAGAATAATGGGGAGGGGGAAAGAAAATTAAATGCAACCACTGTAACTAAGGACGGATAAGCTAAAATATATTATATTGTTGTTTTTGGGGTCATGAACAAATATCTATATATATATATATATATATATATATATCTCCATTAGATCTTGAGCCAACGCGTTTCACCTCAATGGGGATTTTGTCATAAATAAGTCCCCCTAGCACTTTGCAATAAAGTTTTTGGGATACAAATTTAAAAAAGGAGTGGATGTGCAGTGTTTGTTTTTTTTTTGTCGACTAAAGTAACAAATGTACTGCATTAGCGCGGAAAAAAGATACATTGTATCTACATATCTCTTATTTTGGTGGCATTTTTCCTTTATATATATATATTTTCATTTCTTATGAGAATTGTATATATTCTCTTTATAATGGATTTAAAAAATATAAACTTCTTCTCTCTCTCTCTCTATATATATATATATATATATAGAGAGAGAAGTTTATATTTTTTAAATCCATTATAAAGAGAATATATACAATTCTCATAAGAAATTAAAATATATATATATATAATATAATAATAATAAATAATGATATTGTCCTTTATTCTATGGTGTATATTAAAAAAATAGAGATTTTATAATTCATTTTTAAAATGTTTAAAAATGTGTTTACATTTTAGAAATTATATATATATAAAAATTATTTTTTATTTATTTTTATTATAAAGAGAAAAAAAAAACATCAATTTTTTTCCCTTTATAAGAGATTTAAAAACAATATATATATATATATATATATATATATATATATATATATATATATATATATATATATATATATATTACCCTTTATTCTTTAGTGTGTATATATATATATATATTCTAAATAAATAATATATTACCCTTTATTCTTTAGTGTATATAGTACGGCTTCGTCCAATCATATATATATATTCTAAATATATTATAAATAAATAATATATTACCCTTTATTCTTTAGTGCGTATATAAAAAAAATACAGATTCTATATTTCATTTTTAAAATGTGTTTACAATATATATATATATATATATATATATAATGTTAAAATGTATATTTATATACATATCCTGTTCTGTTGCCAAGTTTTGTAAGTAATAAAGATAAAATTAATTGCTAGGCAGTAATGGGAACAAAAGAGCGTGTGAGAATTCCGTGTTATTTCCAGAGTCATAAAGGGACATTCAGGAAATCCCATGGACGTCCACCCTATAGAAAGACGTTTCCTTTCAGAAGAGGAGAGGAAAGATTTTCAGAAGGTGGATTGCACGGAGGAAATGGCCTTTCACACCGAGCCGCCATCCCTGCGCCTCCTCCGCCTTGTATTGCGGCTGAACGACAAATATTATAATAAAATCCACATAATTCACACGATTGTGAGGGCAAAGGGCCACATCTCCCATCAGATCACTGCAGAGATGGGCCCCCGCATCAGATCTCTGCAGAGATGGGCCCCCGCATCAGATCTCTGCAGAGATGGGCCACCGCATCAGATCTCTGCAGAGAAGGGCCCCCGCATCAGATCTCTGCAGAGATGGGCCCCCGCATCAGATCTCTGCAGAGATGGGCCCCCGCATCAGATCTCTGCAGAGATGGGCCCCCGCATCAGATCTCTGCAGAGATGGGCCACCGCATCAGATCTCTGCAGAGATGGGCCCCCGCATCAGATCTCTGCAGAGATGGGCCCCCGCATCAGATCTCTGCAGAGATGGGCCCCCGCATCAGATCTCTGCAGAGATGGGCCCCCGCATCAGATCACCGCAGAGATGGGCCCCCGCATCAGATCACCGCAGAGATGGGCCCCTGCATCAGATCACCGCAGAGATGGGCCCCCGCATCAGATCCCCGCAGAGATGGGCCCCCGCATCAGATCTCTGCAGAGATGGGCCCCCGCATCAGATCTCTGCAGAGATGGGCCCCCGCATCAGATCTCTGCAGAGATGGGCCCCCGCATCAGATCTCTGCAGAGATGGGCCCCCGCATCAGATCTCTGCAGAGATGGGCCCCCGCATCAGATCTCTGCAGAGATGGGCCCCCGCATCAGATCTCTGCAGAGATGGGCCCCCGCATCAGATCTCTGCAGAGATGGGCCCCCGCATCAGATCACCGCAGAGATGGGCCCCCGCATCAGATCTCTGCAGAGATGGGCCCCCGCATCAGATCTCTGCAGAGATGGGCCCCCGCATCAGATCTCTGCAGAGAAGGGCCCCCGCATCAGATCTCTGCAGAGATGGGCCCCCGCATCAGATCTCTGCAGAGATGGGCCCCCGCATCAGATCTCTGCAGAGATGGGCCCCCGCATCAGATCTCTGCAGAGAAGGGCCCCCGCATCAGATCTCTGCAGAGAAGGGCCCCCGCATCAGATCTCTGCAGAGAAGGGCCCCCGCATCAGATCTCTGCAGAGATGGGCCCCCGCATCAGATCACCGCAGAGATGGGCCCCCGCATCAGATCACCGCAGAGATGGGCCCCTGCATCAGATCACCGCAGAGATGGGCCCCTGCATCAGATCACCGCAGAGATGGGCCCCTGCATCAGATCACCGCAGAGATGGGCCCCCGCATCGGATCTCTGCAGAGATGGGCCCCCGCATCGGATCTCTGCAGAGATGGGCCCCCGCATCAGATCACCGCAGAGATGGGCCCCCGCATCAGATCACCGCAGAGATGGGCCCCTGCATCAGATCACCGCAGAGATGGGCCCCTGCATCAGATCACCGCAGAGATGGGCCCCTGCATCAGATCACCGCAGAGATGGGCCCCTGCATCAGATCTCTGCAGAGATGGGCCCCTGCATCAGATCTCTGCAGAGATGGGCCCCCGCATCAGATCACCGCAGAGATGGGGCCCCGCATCAGATCTCTGCAGAGATGGGCCCCTGCATCAGATCTCTGCAGAGATGGGCCCCCGCATCAGATCACCGCAGAGATGGGGCCCCGCATCAGATCTCTGCAGAGATGGGCCACCGCATCAGATCTCTGCAGAGATGGGCCCCCGCATCAGATCTCTGCAGAGATGGGCCCCCGCATCAGATCTCTGCAGAGATGGGCCCCCGCATCAGATCTCTGCAGAGAAGGGCCCCCGCATCAGATCTCTGCAGAGATGGGCCCCTGCATCAGATCACCGCAGAGATGGGCCCCTGCATCAGATCACCGCAGAGATGGGCCCCTGCATCAGATCACCGCAGAGATGGGCCCCTGCATCAGATCACCGCAGAGATGGGCCCCTGCATCAGATCACCGCAGAGATGGGCCCCTGCATCAGATCACCGCAGAGATGGGCCCCCGCATCAGATCTCTGCAGAGATGGGCCCCTGCATCAGATCACCGCAGAGATGGGCCCCTGCATCAGATCACCGCAGAGATGGGCCCCTGCATCAGATCACCGCAGAGATGGGCCCCTGCATCAGATCACCGCAGAGATGGGCCCCCGCATCAGATCACCGCAGAGATGGGCCACCGCATCAGATCACCGCAGAGATGGGCCCCTGCATCAGATCACCGCAGAGATGGGCCCCTGCATCAGATCACCGCAGAGATGGGCCCCCGCATCAGATCACCGCAGAGATGGGCCCTTGGTTAATTATTGCCTTTTGTTATTTGTAACATGATCCTTGCAGAGTCCCAACCAATGGTGGATTAATAAGAGATTTTCAATAATAATCTTTAATAATTTTAATATATATAAAAAGTAAATAATAAAAACGGGGTTTCTCCTGCAGGTGGCAGCAGGCCAGTAACCAGGGGTGAGCAAGAAGAACGGCTACCCTGGGCACTGTGGTTTAATGTGCGGTGTAGGGGCATCACAAGAAGATTGGGGTGGGGGTTATTTTGTGTTGGCAGGGGTAAGGCTGGATTTAAACTTATGCATTTTTAGTGCTTTTTGTATTTTGCAGATTTGCACTACAGAACGTGTTAAACCATGCTAAATGGATTGCAGTGCAAATCTGCAAAAAGCACTAAAACTGCCATAGGTGTGAATCCAGCCTAAGAATTGTTCTAGGAAGGCAAATTTAGGTTTGTGTGCTGGGAATGGTGATGGGGAGGGGGGGGGGGATTTGTGCTAGGAGTGGCGATTTGGGGGGGTTTGTGCTATAAAAGTAATATGGTGGAGGGGGAATATTTTTTTGTTTGGGGGGGGGGGATTTGTACTGGCAGGAATGATTGTGGGGTATTATTCTGGAAGGGGGGATATATTTGGAGTGAGAAAATAAAAATTTGAGCTGGGGGGCAAAGATTTGTGCTGGGAGGGGAAATTTCAACAGGGGGGCAGATTTGTGCTGGGGAAGGGTGAATTTCAGCAGGGGGGCAGATTTGTGCTGGGGAAGGGTGAATTTCAGCATGGGGGCAGATTTGTGCTGGGAGAGGAAATTTCAGCAGGGGGCAGATTTGTGCTGGGAGGGGAAATTTCAGCAGGGGGGCAGATTTGTGCTGGGAGGCGGAATTTCAGCAGGGGGGCAGATTTGTGCTGGGAGGCGGAATTTCAGCAGGGGGGCAGATTTGTGCTGGGAGGCGGAATTTCAGCAGGGAGGCAGATTTGTGCTGGGAGGCGGAATTTCAGCAGGGAGGCAGATTTGTGCTGTGAGAGGGAATTTCAGCAGATTTGTGCTGGGAGAGGGAATTTCAGCAGGGGGGGCAGATTTGTGCTGGGGGAGGGGGAATTTCAGCAGGGGGGGCAGATTTGTGCTGGGAGAGGGGGAATTTCAGCAGGGGGCAGATTTGTGCTGGGAGAGGGAATTTCTGCAGATTTGTGCTGGGAGAGGGAATTTCAGCAGGGGGGCAGATTTGTGCTGGGAGAGGGGGAATTTCAACAGGGGGGCAGATTTGTGCTGGGGGAGGGGGAATTTCAGCAGGGGGGGCAGATTTGTGCTGGGAGAGGGGGAATTTCAGCAGGGGGCAGATTTGTGCTGGGAGAGGGAATTTCAGCAGGGGGGCAGATTTGTGCTGGGAGAGGGGGAATTTCAACAGGGGGGCAGATTTGTGCTGGGGGAGGGGGAATTTCAGCAGGGGGGCAGATTTGTGCTGGGGGAGGGGGAATTTCAGCAGGGGGCAGATTTGTGCTGGGAGAGGGAATTTTAGCAGATTTGTGCTGGGAGAGGGAATTTCAGCAGGGGGGCAGATTTGTGCCGAGGGAGGGGGAATTTCCGCAGGGGGGTAGATTAGTGCTGGGGGAAATGGGGGAATTTATGCTTTGGGGTGAGCATGCAGATTAGACACACAATGCTCATACATCTTGGGGGGGGGGGGGGGGTGCACAATTTGGCATGTTCGCCCCAGGCTCTATTCTAGATGACCTTGTCTCGGCACTGGGCGGCAGTATAACCCTACACTGCTCAACACCACGAAGCCGCGTCCCTCACAGGATGAAAGAGAAAAATAGGATTGTTGCACTCCCTGTAAACTACTCGTCTCGCAGCTCATTAAGGGGCACAGCGCAATGTAGGGTTATACTGCCACCTGCAGGAGAAATCCTTTACTGTAGGCGTCAGCATAACCCCATGTTTTCCAATACCATCGAGCCGTGTCCCCCCACAATGGACAGTAGAGGATTCGTTCGTTGTACTCCCAGTGAAATCCTTTTCTCCGAGTCCATTTAGTGACACAGCTTGATGGTATTAACAGACTAGACTGCCAAATACAGGAGAACATTTCTCCTGCAGGGGGCAGTGTAATCTTATAAAGCTTAATAAGGGTTCAAAAATGTGTCCTTCAATGGATGATCGGGGAATACAACGTTTTTTTTCCCCAGTGTCCAATCACCAAGGTAGCAGCTTATAACCCATAGTCTTTGACAGTGATGGTGAACCTTGACAACCCAGATGTTTTGGAACTCCATTTCCCATGATGCTCATGCACTTTGCAGTGTAGTTGAGCATCATGGGAAATGTAGTTCCAAAACATCTGGGGTGCCGAGGTTCCCCATCACTGGTCTATGAAAACACAAGCAGTGTCCTGTACTGTATGATTAAGATCTATTATGCCCCTTGCTCCCGGACGAGCCCCCAACTCTAAGCTGGGAGGTGCCTAGAGGGGGCGCTGTTCTTTTACATCTGCCCGGCATATGTCTCACTCATCCCCAGCCTCTTTTCCTTTAAGAGGATTACATCATTTGTGAAAATTACATCAGTGCAATCCCAGAAATAAAACCCGTCAGACCGCAAGCCGTGATTGGTGCTAATCCTGGAAAATTCTGGGCCTGAAATTATGAACAATCTGACATAATTTGGTGATTAAACTCCGCCCACAGCAGATTATTGATGATCCCGATCAATTTGGAACATGACTATAGTCATTGGTCGGCGTGGCCCTGTCCCCGGACAATGACAGAAAAATTCAGGGAATGCTCAATAATTGGGCGACTCTGAGGAACATCAAGACTAAATAGAGTTCAATTATTCTATTTGTGACCAGCGGCAAATCGATGAAGCTGCATTGAAATTCAGGATTACCTGGTTCGGGCAGAGTGGAGGCTATAATCAAGTGGGGGCTGTGCAACAATTTAAAAATACTTGCCGTTCCATATTGTCTTTGATGTGTTTCCAGGTTGGGTTTTCTAATGGTGTGTGTGGTAGTCATCCCTACTAGAGGGATAGTCTATTCTAGAGGATCTCTAGGGAGAAGAAACGTTTCCTACAAACATCAACCTTTGGGTCTACATCTAGGACACTTGTCAGTCAATATCGGTTTCCTTCACCCAATGTGTGATGTAAGCGAGGGGTGTCACCCCCACGGGTCTTGCGGTGACAGTCAGGGGGACCCCCAAAGCACCTGGGGTCCCTGGACCTCTTTCCGTTGTTTCTGAAGTTCTTGTTTTTCTCACTATTCCTCGTGCAAGGCGTCCATGGGGGGAGGGGGGGTGTGGAATTAATTTATTCTTGAACATCATGCAACTTCAGCCAATCCACATACATCCAACACAATAAAAACACCAATCACATGTTAGCATAGGTTTTAGCTTTGGCCTTATAAGGCTGGCTTGGTGTGATGTCACCCTGAGAGGAGGAAGGTGCCCCCCGTAATGCCGGTCACATGGGCAAGAAACGTTACCTGTACAGGTGCAGTCTGTATTGGTCCACTGGGATTTAAATGTATAGTTGTGTTCCAGAAGTTTCGGATAAGACAGAACTATTCTGTGGGTGTGGCTGTACATATAGGGGACCACTGTCTTCACATCAATAAATATATCCATTTGTTCTTCCAGTGAGAGAACATGACAAAATGTGTACATGTCACATGTGGAGTATCAATTTTAATGCCACCTTTCAAGAGAAGTCGAAAAAAGGTCTCGGAAGAAGTCGAGAAAGGACTCGGAAGAAGCCGAAAAAGGTCTAGGAAGAAGTCGAAAAAGGTCTAGGAAGAAGTCGAAAAAGGTCTAGGAAGAAGTCGAGAAAGGACTCGGAAGAAGTCGAAAAAGGTCTAGGAAGAAGTCGAAAAAGGTCTAGGGAGAAGTCGAAAAGGGTCTCGGGAGAAGTCGAAAAGGGTCCAGGAAGAAGTCGAAAAAGGTCTAGGAAGAAGTCGAAAAAAGGTCTAGGAAGAAGTCGAAAAAGGACTAGAAAGAAGTCGAAAAAGGTCTCGGAAGAAGTCGAAAAAGGTCTCGGAAGAAGTCGAAAAAGGTCTAGGAAGAAGTCGAAAAAGGTCTCGGGAGAAGTCGAAAAGGGTCTCGGGAGAAGTCGAAAAGGGTCTCGGGAGAAGTCGAAAAGGGTCTCGGGAGAAGTCGAAAAGGGTCTCGGGAGAAGTCGAAAAGGGTCTCGGGAGAAGTCGAAAAGGGTCTCGGGAGAAGTCGAAAAGGGTCTCGGGAGAAGTCGAAAAGGGTCTCGGGAGAAGTCGAAAAGGGTCTCGGGAGAAGTCCAAAAAGGTCTAAGAAGTCGTTGAAACAGAAATCAGTCCCAGAAAACTGCATATGACTATTATCTGAAGCTCAAAGCTCAAGTTGACCAACCTTGAGCTTCAGATAATGGTCATATGCAGTTTTCTGGGACTGATGAATGCCAATTCCTATAGGAATTGCTGATAATATGCTGCATTCACCTTGCCATCAATTTTACCTAGGTTCCCCATGCTGTCATAGCTTGCATACCTTAGAAACAGAGATCCACCACCATGCTTCACAGTAGGATGGTGGACTTCTCTTTAAAGACCACCATCAGTGACAGCAGCAGAAAAGGGGCCATTATTTTATGACCTCAACATTACTGAGCCATCTTGAGATCTTAAAACATTTAGTTCATGCTATGGGGTCCACTACTCCCAAGCCCTCAATGGAGTCACCCTTGTGGAAAGTTCAGTTCTAGGACATCATCATGGGTTCATGCTGTGACCTACAGACTGTACAAATCCAAAAAGGAAAAGGCTAGTTGCACTCATTCCAATTCAAATGCTGGTACCTTTATTCATCTTGACACCTGAAATGGCCACCTGGGACCTCCTCCTTCTGATGCGTTTCACCCACAAGGCCTCTACGATTATTACCATCCTTGTAGGTGAATAGCATCAGAAGGAGGTCCTAGGTCAGTGATGGTGAACCTTGGCACCCCAGATATTTTGGAACTACATTTCCCATGATGCTCAACTACACTGCAGAGTGCATGAGCATCATGGGAAATATAGTTTTTGGGGTGCCAAGGTTCACCATCACTGCCCTAGGTGGAGATTCTGTTCATGGTGTCTAAGCGAATAAAGTTAGCAGCATTTGATTTTTTTTCTGAGGGCATTTTCTTTGGAATTATGAAGTCTGTAGAGCAGTGGTTGTCAACTTATGAGCTAAAGGGGGTCTCAAATGCTGGCCCTGACATCACCAAAGGGCCAACATAATGGTCAATATATGTAGTGCTTGGGAGGACCGTCAGAGACTGCAGACCCAATAGAGGAGGAGATGAGGGTCAGAGAGTGTGGACATGATACATATTGTAGGCTGGGGAGATGCTGCAGAAGACAAAACTGGGAACATGCAGGTCACGAGGACACCATGATAGGGAAGTCTACCTTCTGTATAAGGGGGCACCTTGTTGTAGTAAGCGGGGCGACGTCATCACGCCCCGTGTAGTTTCAGGAAGTGACATCACACCGGTGGCCAGCCATTGGCAGAGCAGCATGCCATGGTAAATAAAATAAAAACAACATGCTGGGTGCAGACACGGGGGCCCTTTGGCACTCACCAACCGCAAGTTCCGGATAACGTCCCGTTCCCTCGGCTACCCAGCAAGAGCAGTGCAAGAAGGGAGCAAAGGGCACAGGGCAAAGGTCAGGGCAGAGTCCAGCACAGGAGGAGGAGGAGGGGAGATAAAGGGGGAGAGAGAGAAAGGAGGGATTTATCCGAGCAGAAGAAGTGTTAATAGGTTAAAGAGAGGATGCGGATGATGATGGTGATGGCTTGTGAGAGATTATGTGTCCAGTTCACCCTCCATGTGATCCCCTTCTATTGTATGACCTGAACTACAAGTCCCATCACCCCTCACCACCTCTGACCTGCAGCCATGCTGGGCCTTTATTTTTTTTATTTTACAGGTGTCGGCCTACCTGTTGTCCCTATCCGCCCTCCGCCCCTCTTTCACCCTGCAATCTGAAAATAGCTTCCCACCATCTGATACCATTGTGTGCCGGGAGGAAGACCTACCTGCAAAGTACACACAGCTTTATTCAGAGGAGCGCCGCGCTTTGTCTGGGGTGTAAACAGTTTTCTGCACACAGGACTGGTCGGGCCGGAGTCTGAATTCCTGACCTCCCCGCTTCCTGTTATTGTCCCATTTTACAGGACCGACACCTGTGGAGTCCCTTCAGGGGCCACAATACGCCTCCCAGCCCTACGGGACAGACGTCTGAGGGAGGAGGGGCTACACCCGCATGCCTCACATTCTACTACCCATTGTACAGCGCTACAGAATATGTTGGTGCTATATCAGGTCTCTCCTCTCTTTTGTACAGTGCTACAGAATATGTTGGAGATATATCAGGCCTCTTCTCCCCTTTGTACATTGCTACAGAATATGTTGGTGTTCTATCAGGCCTTTTCTCTCTCCCCCTTGTACATTGTTACAGAATATGTTGGGTGTTATATCAAGCCTCTTCTCTCTCCATTGTACAATGCTACAGACTATGTTGGTGCTATATCAGGCCTTTTCTCTCTCCCTATTGTACAGCGCTATAGAATATGTTGGTGCTATATCAGGCCTCGCCTCTGCATTGTACATTGCTATAGAATATGTGGGTGCTATATGTGGCCTCTCCTCCCCATTGTACATCGCTATAGAATATGTTGGTGCTATATCAGGCCTCTTCTCCCCTTTGTACAGTGCTACAGAATATGTTGGCGATATATCAGGCCTCTCCTCCCCATTGTACATTGCTACAGAATATGTTGGCGATATATCAGGCCTCTTCTCCCCATTGTACAGCGCTGTAGAATATGTTGGTGATATATCAGGCCTCTCCTCTCTTTTGTACATTGCTACAGAATAGGTGGGTGCTATATGTGGCCTCTCCTCCCCATTGTACAGCGCTACAGAATATGTTGGTGCTATATCAGGCCTCTACTCCCTGTTATACATTGCTACAGAATATGTTGGTGCTATATCAGGCCTCTTCTCCCCTTTGTACAGTGCTACAGAATATGTTGGCGATATATCAGGCCTCTCCTCCCCATTGTACAGTGCTACAGAATATGTTGGTGCTATATGTGGCCTCTCTTCCCCATTGTACAGCGCTACAGAATATGTTGGTGCTACATCAGGCCTCTCCTCCCCATTGTACATTGCTACAGAATATGTGGGTGCTATATCAGGCCTCTCCTCCCCATTGTACATTGCTACAGAATATGTGGGTGCTATATGTGGCCTCTCTTCCCCATTGTACAGCGCTACAGAATATGTTGGTGCTACATCAGGCCTCTCCTCCCCATTGTACATTGCTACAGATTATGTGGGTGCTATATGTGGCCTCTCCCCCTCTGTGTACAGTGCTACATGATATGTTGGCACTATATCGGACTTTGGTCTTCTCTGCACTAAACTACTACAGGCTTCGTACAAACAAGCATTCAATGTACAGCGCTGCCGCCTAGGGAGCGCCCTGGGCACATTAATCAGCAGCTCCGTACAGCGGGCACCAGGGGAAGGTGTTTGAGTGGCACCCAGCTGGGACGCGGCGTTCCCCGGTAGCCAACAGCCAGCAGCTCTCTCGCTGGAAATAGGAGGAGCACTTAGTCAATATTTAGGAAGCATTTCTATTTTTTTTTACCAACCCCTCCCTGTAATAAAATCAAATTAATTATTTTACTACCCACAATGTATCTCCCTCAGGGGAGGAGGGGGGGGGTGCCTTGTACATGTTTATTAACATGGCACTGGCATCAGCTATATTGGGTCCGTGTGTCAGTAAAACACTGCTAAATATTAACCACCACCTTAAATTACCTCCTGTGTAATGCCTGGTGAGCCTCAGGAACACGCCACCCAGCCTGTGAAGTCTCTGCCAACCTCCATATGGTCCATGCAAATAAGGAGAAAGGCTGGAGCCACGGAAGCTGGGTAAAACTTTGCCAATTGCATCTGAACAACAGTCAAAAAAGAACCAACGCGTTTCGGCCATCAGGCCTTCGCCATGATTAAGGCCTGACGGCCGAAACGCGTTGGCTTTCTTTTTGACTGCTGTTTCACATGCAATAATACAATACTTTAGTTTACCTCCATGGCACCAACCTTTCTTCTTTTTTGCAGGGGCCATTGTTAATGGCACCCCAGGTGCGGGTAGCAGATGGGCGTTTTGCCGCTTGACAAAATGTGCACTAAAAAAAGACGCCCAATAGTCCACAACCAAAAAAGGTTCTGGAGCTGCTTTTGGTCATTTGCGTAGGGCAGCGCATTCACGTGAACGGGCTTCCCTACACGCGGCGCACATTAACCACTTCCAGACCTGCGCACGACGATGTACGTCCATTTTTTAAAGATTGATATCTCGGTAACGGCAGCAGCTGCTGCCACAACCGAGGTATCAATCTTTAGTGTGCGCGGTCTGGTACACGATAACGGCGGTCTCTGCGGCAGATTCGCCGCGAGATTGCCGTTATCGGTGGCGGGAGAGGGGCCCCCCTCCCTCCCGCGCCCTCCGCCGCTTACCAGAGCGGTCAGTAGCGGCGGAGGAGATTGCGACTGAAGGAAAAATCTCCTTCGCCCGTCCCCATAGCTCTGCTGGGCGGAAGTGACGTCAAAACGTCAGTCCCGCCCAGCCTCTTAAAGGAGACAATTTTT
>NC_053493.1:413921743-413981743 GCF_905171775.1 Rana temporaria | reverse complement strand
GGTGCCAACCAGCCGATTCTTTGGAACGTAACAAGAGACCATGCGAACTCCATGCAGATGCGGTCCTGCTTGGTATTTGAACCAGGACCCCTGTGCTGAAAGATGGAAGTGCTAACCACTAAGCCACAACCGTGCTGCCCATTCTGACCAATTATCATTGTTTAGGCCAGGGGTTGTCAACTTATGAGTTAAAGGGGGTCTCAGCTGCAGACATCACCAAAGGGCCTCACGTAATATATATATAATGCTGCAGAGGACTGTCAGAGATGCAGACCCAATAGAGGAGATGAGGGTCAGAGTGAGGACATTATACCGTGTCGGTGGTCAGAGAGTTAGGACATTATACATTGTTGGTGGTCAGAGAGTGAGGACATTATACCGTGTCGGTGGTCAGAGAGTGAGGACAGAATACATTGTTGGTGGTCAGAGTGAGGACATTATACATTGTTGGTGGTCAGAGAGTGAGGACATTATACATTGCTGGTGGTCAGAGAGTGAGGACATTATACCATGTCGGTGGTCAGAGAGTGAGGACAGGATACATTGTAGGGGGTCAGAGAGTGAGGACATTATACATTGTTGTTGGTCAGAGAGTGAGGACAGGACACATTGTTGGTGGTCAGAGAGTGAGGACAGGACACATTGTTGGTGGTCAGAGAGTGAGGACAGGACACATTGTTGGTGGTCAGAGAGTGAGGACAGGACACATTGTTGGTGGTCAGAGAGTGAGGACAGGACACATTGTTGGTGGTCAGAGAGTGAGGACAGGACACATTGTTGGTGGTCAGAGAGTGAGGACATTATACATTGTTGTTGGTCAGAGAGTGAGGACAGGACACATTGTTGGCGGTCAGAGAGTGAGGACGGTCAGAGTGAGGACATTATACATTGTTGGTGGTCAGAGAGTGAGGACATTATACATTGTTGGTGGTCAGAGAGTGAGGACATTATACATTGTTGGTGGTCAGAGAGTGAGGACATTATACATTGTTGGGGGTCAGAGAGTGAGGACAGGACACATTGTTGATGGTCAAAGAGTGAGGACATTATACATTGTTGGGGGTCAGAGAGTGAGGACATTATACATTGTTGGTGGTCAGAGAGTGAGGACATTATGCATTGTTGGTGGTCAGAGAGTGGGGAAAGGATAGATTGTTGGTGGTCAGAGTGAGGACATTATACATTGTTGGTGGTCAGAGAGTGAGGACAGGACACATTGTTGGTGGTCAGAGAGTGAGGACAGGACACATTGTTGGTGGTCAGAGAGTGAGGACATTATGCATTTTTATTGGTCAGAGAGTGAGGACATTATACATTATTGGTGGTCAGAGAGTGAGGACATTATACATTATTGGTGGTCAGAGAGTGAGGACATTATACATTGTTGGTGGTCAGAGAGTGAGGACATTATACATTGCTGGTGGTCAGAGAGTGAGGGCAGGATACATTGTTGGTGGTCAGAGAGTGAGGACAGGACACATTGTTGGTGGTCAGAGAGTGAGGACAGGACACATTGTTGGTGGTCAGAGAGTGAGGACAGGACACATTGTTGGTGGTCAGAGAGTGAGGACAGGACACATTGTTGGTGGTCAGAGAGTGAGGACATTATACACTGTTGGTGGGGGAGATGCTGCAGAAGACAATACAAAACTGGGAAGATGCAACATGAGGGCCCCACATCATATACCAAAGGGCCACAGGTTGGGCACAAAGGGCAGATAATTAGACGAGGGATGTTTCGGGCTTGTACCGGTATAAACATGTATGCCGTGTTGTAGAGGATGAAGGAAATATGGACGGTATTATCTTAACCCAGAATCTCCCCTCCATCCTAGAGATGTCCCCCAGACAAGTCAGCTGGTGGACTGCGGTCTGATCTGGCCGATCGCCATCATGTCCTCAGCACAGCCAACCCCACGTCTCTCCGCAGCCCCCCCCCAACCCCGCGTCTCTCCGCAGCCCCCCCAACCCCGCGTCTCTCCGCAGCCCCCCCCCCAACCTCACTTCAAAAGGGAAACGTCCGCTAATAAATGTAATGTAGTGTTATGGAGTCAATGTGACGACAATGGCGGCTCTATCTGCTGACACGACACGCGCACAATGCTCCGTCTGTTGTGAAAAAAATGCCAACAAAACCCATGAAATCCGCCGTGTCCAGGGAGGGCCGCAACACGACTGGTAGAGACACCCGGGAATATGACTGAGGAACGGGGGACCAATGGTAAAAAGGGGAGCACGCCGACAGAGACCCCGCTGCAAGGGGAGGAGCACGCCGACAGAGACCTCGCTGCAAGGGGAGGAGCACGCCGACAGAGACCCCGCTGCAAGGGGAGGAGCACGCCGACAGAGACCCCGCTGCAAGGGGAGGAGCACCCCAACTAAGACCCCCACTGCAAGGGGAGGAGCACCCCAACTAAGATCTCCACTGCAAGGGGGGCACTCCCACCGAGACTCCGCTGCAAGGAGGCGGCACTGCCACCGAGACACCTGCTGCAAAAGGGGGGGGGCTAGCCCGACTTGAAGCCCGCCGCAAGGGGCAGGGGGAAGAACCCCCGACTGGGAGCCCGCCCCAAGGGGAGAGCTCCGACTAGGAGTCCGCCCCAAGAAGAGAGCTCCGACTGGGAGCCCGCCCCAAGGGGAGAACCCCGACTGGGAGCCCGCCCCAAGGGGAGAACCCCGACTGGGAGCCCGCCCCAAGGGGAGAACCCCGACTGGGACCCCGCCCCAAGGGGAGAACCCCGACTGGGACCCCGCCCCAAGGGGAGAGCTCCGACTGGGAGCCCGCCCCAAGAAGAGAGCTCCGACTGGGAGCCCGCCCCAAGGGGAGAACCCCGACTGGGAGCCCGCCCCAAGGGGAGAACCCCGACTGGGAGCCCGCCCCAAGGGGAGAACCCCGACTGGGAGCCCGCCCCAAGGGGAGAACCCCGACTGGGACCCCGCCCCAAGGGGAGAACCCCGACTGGGACCCCGCCCCAAGGGGAGAACCCCGACTGGGACCCCGCCCCAAGGGGAGAGCTCCGACTGGGAGCCCGCCCCAAGAAGAGAGCTCCGACTGGGAGCCCGCCCCAAGGGGAGAACCCCGACTGGGAGCCCGCCCCAAGGGGAGAACCCCGACTGGGAGCCCGCCCCAAGAAGAGAGCTCCGACTGGGAGCCCGCCCCAAGGGGAGAACCCCGACTGGGACCCCGCCCCAAGGGGAGAGCTCCGACTGGGAGCCCGCCCCAAGAAGAGAGCTCCGACTGGGAGCCCGCCCCAAGGGGAGAACCTCGACTGGGAGCCCGCCCCAAGGGGAGAGCTCCGACTAGGAGTCCGCCCCAAGAAGAGAGCTCCGACTGGGAGCCCGCCCCAAGGGGAGAACCCCGACTGGGAGCCCGCCCCAAGGGGAGAACCCCGACTGGGAGCCCGCCCCAAGGGGAGAACCCCGACTGGGAGCCCGCCCCAAGAAGAGAGCTCCGACTGGGAGCCCGCCCCAAGGGGAGAACCCCGACTGGGACCCCGCCCCAAGGGGAGAGCTCCGACTGGGAGCCCGCCCCAAGAAGAGAGCTCCGACTGGGAGCCCGCCCCAAGGGGAGAACCCCGACTGGGAGCCCGCCCCAAGAAGAGAACCCCGACTGGGAGCCCGCCCCAAGGGGAGAACCCCGACTGGGAGCCCGCCCCAAGGGGAGAACCCCGACTGGGAGCCCGCCCCAAGGGGAGAACCCCGACTGGGAGCCCGCCCCAAGGGGAGAACCCCGACTGGGAGCCCGCCCCAAGGGGAGAACCCCGACTGGGAGCCCGCCCCAAGGGGAGAACCCCTGACTGGGAGCCCACCCCAAGGGGAGAGCTCCGACTGGGAGCCTGCCCCAATGGATTACCTCCTCTGAAAAATGCTAGATGCTTGGCTATCATGGGGGATTTTTGGCGGCAACGCCTTCTGATTCACAAGCATGCAGCCAGTAAAGTCAGACACACCTATTCTGGATTAGTGACAATTAGGAGGAATGGAAGCGTTGGGAAAATCCCCAAATTACTGGAAAGTTAGACGGGAAATTGTCACCGATGACTATCCGGATGATGTGACAATGACGGCTCTCGGGGGGGGGGGGGCCCCCAACATGGGATTTCCCTGTAGGGGAGCAGACGGTGATCAGCGGAGGATCTGGGTGCGGCTGGATTATAGATTCCATACCGGCAGATATTTCCATAATACATAATTCAGAGATGGCCGGGGGGGGGGGGGGGTGGAGGATAGGACAGCTGCACCATACAATCAGCCTGTCACTGAGTGCACAGGTCCCAGATACCGGCCCCACAGTGGAGTGCACGGGCCCCCCAATACCGGCCCCACAGTGGAGTGCACAGGCCCCCCCAATACCGGCCCCACAGAGGGGTGCACGGGCCCCCCAATACCGGCCCCACAGAGGGGTGCACAGGTCCCAGAAGCCGGCCCCACATAGGAGTGCACGGGCCCAAGATATCGGCCCACAGAGGAGTGCAAAGCTGCGATACCGGCCCCACAGAGGGGTGAACAGGCCCCCCAATACCGACCCCACATAGGAGTGCACGGGCCCCAGATACCAGCGCCACAGGTCCCAGATGCCGGACCACAGAGGAGTGCACGGGCCCCCAGATACCAGCCCCACAGAGGAGTGCACGGGCCCCAGATACCGGCCCCACAGAGGAGTGCAAAGCTGCGATAGTGGCCCCACAGAGGGGTGAACAGGCCCCCCAATACCGGCCCCACATAGGAGTGCATGGGCCCCAGATACCGGCCCCACAGGAGTGCACGGGCCCCAGATACCGGCCCCACAGGAGTGCACGGGCCCCAGATACCGGCCCCACAGAGGAGTGCACAGGCCCCAGATACCGGCCCCACAGGAGTGCACGGGCCCCAGATACCGGCCCCACAGAGGAGTGCACGGGCCCCAGATACCGGCCCCACAGAGGAGTGCACGGGCCCCAGATACCGGCCCCACAGAGGAGTGCACGGGCCCCCCCATACCGGCCCCACAGAGGGGTGCACAGACCCCAATAACCCACACAAAGGGAGGGGACAGACCCCCCCCGATACCAGCCTCATAGAGGGGTGCACAGACCCCGATATCGGCCCCACAGAGGTCCAAATAATTGAATGCATTATCTCCAGGAAAGGCCAGCAAATTTCTCTTGAGCGTGACACGGCATCAGGACTACTTCTTACCCCCATCTGCCGGATCTTGTGACCCCCCTAAACTCAACAGCCAATTTCCTGGATTTCAGCTCTATAAATATCCATATACACAGATCACTGGAAGGACGTATACAGCATGCCAAGCAAGCCTCATGGCACCTTCTATTATTCACAGCGGAAAATGATTCTGTGCAAGAAGCTGCAGAAATAACTGCGAGTGTTTGATGTCTGCTGAGCACACATGACGTCTTCACAGATGGAGGAGATTACCTGTCATGCAATGTATTGTCAGTCACACACACCACATCACAAGCCATGCACCAACCACGTTATTATACACACACAGGACCCCACGTGATGCCCACCACAGACTGGCAGTGTTATTAGAAGGCAGGAAATGGAACAGCCTGGAGAAAAGATGGAAGACCTACCTCTGCTCTCCAGTGCTGCAGAGCCGTCAGGAGAGACCGGAGGATAAAGGACAGCAGAACAGGAAGGACAGAAAGGGAAGGGGAATGGCATAAAAAGGGGCAAGGGAGGGGGGAATGGTGGAAAAGGGGCAGGGGAGGAGAATGGTGGAAAAGGGCAGGGGTAAGGCAGAAAAGGGCAGGGGAGGGGAAAGGCGGAAAATGGCAGGGGAGGGGAAAGGCAGAAAAGGGCAGGGGAGGAGAATGATGGAAAAGGAAAGGCAGAAAAAGGGCAGAGGAGGGGAAATGGTAGAAAAGGGCAGGGGAGGGGAAAGGCAGAAAAGGGCAGGGATGGGGAAATGGCAGAAAAGGGCAGGGGAGGGGAAATGGCAGAAAAGGGCAGGGGAGGGGAAATGGCAGAAAAGGGCAGGGGAGGGGAAATGGCAGAAAAGGGCAGGGGAGGGTAAATGGCAGAAAAGGGCAGGGGAGGGGAAATGGCAGAAAAGAGACAGGAAAGGGGAAATGGCAGAAAAGAGACAGGAGAAGGGAAAGGCAGAAAAGAGCAGGGCAGGGGGGGGAGGGCAGGGGAGGGGAAAGGCAGAAAAGGGCAGGGGAGGAGAATGATGAAAAGGGAAAGGCAGAAAAAGGGCAGGGGAGGGGAAATGGCAGAAAAGGGCAGGGGAGGGGAAATGGCAGAAAAGGGCAGGGGAGGGGAAATGGCAGAAAAGGGCAGGGGAGGGGAAATGGCAGAAAAGGGCAGGGGAGGGGAAATGGCAGAAAAGGGCAGGGGAGGGGAAATGGCAGAAAAGGGCAGGAGAGGGAAAAGGCAGAAAAGGGCAGGAGAGGGGAAAGGCAGAAAAGGGCAGAGGAGGGGAATGGCAGAAAAAGGGCAGAGGAGGGGAAAGGCAGAAAAGGGGCAGAGGAGGGGAAAGGCAGAAAAAGGGCAGAGGAGGGGAAAGGCAGAAAAAGGGCAGAGGAGGGGAAAGGCAGAAAAAGGGCAGAGGAGGGGAAAGGCAGAAAAAGGGCAGAGGAGGGGAAAGGCAGAAAAAGGGCAGAGGAGGGGAAAGGCAGAAAAAGGGCAGAGGAGGGGAAAGGCAGAAAAAGGGCAGAGGAGGGGAAAGGCAGAAAAAGGGCAGAGGAGGGGAAAGGCAGAAAAAGGGCAGGGGAGGGGAAAGGCAGAAAAGGGCAGGGGAGGGGAAAGGCAGAAAAAGGGCAGAGGAGGGGAAAGGCAGAAAAAGGGCAGAGGAGGGGAAAGGCAGAAAAGGGCAGGGGAGGGGAAATGGCGGAAAGGGAGATAGCATGCAGAGGTGGGAAGTGGAAAGGAGGAAGGGCGGGAGAGATTGGAAGGGGAGGATAATTGGAGGAAAACATTGGATCGAAGAGTGAAGAGAGGGAAAGGAAAGAATAGGAAGGTGGAAGGTGGGAAAGGAGAAGAACAAAGACGAAGAAGATAACACATAACAAAAAGGAAAAAGAAAGGAAGCATTAAAAGATAAAAAGGTTTACATTTTTCTCAAATACAAATTGCACAACTCCTCCCATCTGCCCACACCATGGACTATGGAGCCTACCATGTTATCTGGTATAGCCCATGTCTTGGTCATTCAAATATTATATCATTATTATCATACAAGGGCAAGGACACGTAGAATACATGGCATGGACCTTGGTTCGGGAATGAAGTAACAGATGGGAGTAGCAGGTATAAATTCTTCCACCTCATATTAGTGATAAGGTGGTCGGTGAGTAACCAGAGAACTCTGGAGCCAGGAGGACAATGAACCAATAAATCACTTTTACCAGCAGCCATAAAAATTCCAGCATTCTAGTGGAGTCCTGGCCTTTGCCTCCCACACACCTACACCCATGTCCCCAAGAAGAGGTCAGGGTGGAGGCCTAAAAGTACGTGGGGGATCTCTATGTACATATACAAAGGTCAGCAGAACCACAATACATGTATGAGCCGTATATAACTACACAGAGCCCTGGAGGAGCCTCCAAAAGGGGGGGGGGGGGACCACCTCCGTCTACTTCTACAACGATCATTGAAAGGATTTTATTATGTAGGGGAACTATTATTGGCTTTGGAGGGTGGAGGCAGAAGATGGAATGCCTTTCCGAAGGGGCAATCCATACAAAGATGGGATCACTCCCAACTGTCACACTAACATGAATGGGCTCCTTATAACTGGCACAGCAGTCTGCAGAATGATGCCGTAAATCCCGCAGGCCTCGCTGACCCACCCAACGATTATTAACTGGTAGAGGGCAAGTTTTTAGGTCTTCCAACACCAACAAGAGAACCGTTGTTTCCTCAGCTAAATGCAGATCAAGTATGTGATCGTTATGCAGGATAGCAATAAACATATTTGGTACAGCAGATGAGCAAAAGCCTGGGTTCACCGATGCACCATACCTAGGGTCTGGCCTCACCGATGCACCGAAACCTAGGTCTGGCCTCACCGATGCACCATACCTAGGTCTGGCCTCACCGATGCACCATACCTAGGTCTGGCCTCACCGATGCACCATACCTAGGTCTGGCCTCACCGATGCACCATACCTAGGTCTGGCCTCACCGATGCGCCATACCTAGGTCTGGCCTCACCGATGCACCATACCTAGGTCCGGCCTCACCGATGCACCATACCTAGGTCCGGCCTCACCGATGCACCATTACCTAGGTCTGGCCTCACCGATGCACCATACCTAGGTCTGGCCTCACCGATGCACCATACCTAGGTCTGGCCTCACCGATGCACCATACCTAGGTCTGGCCTCACCGATACACCATACTTAGGACTTGGGTTCACCAGTACCTACCACTATTCAAAAAAAGTTACCCAATGTGCTTGCTTGTTGCCGATTTAAAGTCTGCCAGTGGCTGTTACTTTAGATAACCTTGGGGAATCAGGGGTAAGCTCACCTAGAGACGCCATACATAGCTCTTGGAAATATGAGGGACACCACACCTAGCCCTTGTGTGACAGGATACTATATTGAGACCTTGGGGTTTTATGGTGGCACCATACCTAGCCTTTGGTTCACCGGTACACCATAACTAGGTCAAGGTCCACCATACCTAGACTTGCGCTCACCAATGCTGTACATCATAACTACCACTATTCACAACAGAGATCCCAACTACGCTTGTGTTACCAATTTAAGGTCTGCCAGTGGTTGTCACTTTGGATAACCTTGAAGTAACAGGGGTAAGCATAGCTACCTCTTGGAGTTTTGTATACACCATACCCAGCTCTTGGTGTTCTAGTGGTCACCATACCTTTTTCTTGAGGTTACAGGGACACCATACAATGCCCTTGGGTGACAGGGATCGAGTCCTTGAATTTGGGGGGGGAGGGGGGTCACCATACCTTGGCCCTTGAGGTTATGGAGACACTATGTCTAGCCCTTGGAGTTATGGGAACACTATCTAGTCCTTGGGATTCCACGGACAACATATCTATCACTTGGGTTTACAGTGACACAATATTTTGCCCTTGAGGTTTATGGGACACCATATATTTTGGGGATACAGGGACACAATACCTAGCCCTTGGAAATACAGGGTAGCAAGTAGCTCGGAATACAGGGTATACAAGTAGCTTGTGGGGATATGGGGACACCATAAGTAGCCCTTGGGGATATAGAGGGGGGGCGACCCCATACCAAACAGTTGGCGTTACATGACCTAAATACCTAAACCTTGGGGTTACAGGGATACCAGATTTAGCTTCCGGGGTGAAAGGGACACCATGTGTAGCCCTTGAGGATACAGGGACAATACCTAGCCCTTGGGGATTACAGGGGGACACCCCACCAGGCCCTTGGGGATTACAGGGGGACAGCCCGCAAGGCCCTTGGGGATTACAGGGGGACAGCCCACCAGGCCCTTGGGGATTACAGGGGGACAACCCATCAGGCCCTTCGGGATTACAGGGGGACAGCCCACTAGGTCCTTGGGGATTACATGGGGACAGCCCACCAGGCCCTTGAGGATTACAGGGAAACACCATACCAAGCACTTGGTGTTACATGGACTACATACCCAACACTTAGAATTACAGGAACATAATTCCAAGCGCTTGCAGTTACAAGGTTACCATACTCGGATTTTGGGGTGAAGGGGGCGCCATGCCTAGCCTGGGGATATAGGAAGACCATACCTTGGGGTTACAGGGATACCATACTCAGCTTTTGGGGGTTACAGGGACACCATCATTTGCATTTAGCAGGATTTAGGAATAAAATGTTTTCGGAGACAATCCGATGATATCCCGGTTTAGCACCTTTAAGTATAATCCCAAAGAGTTTCCCAACCATCTTCTCCCAGCGTCTGATAGCCATTTATAGAAGGTACGCTACACATCGCTATGCGCTCTACTGGGGAATAAGAAGTTCTGGGAATTATGGGTCTGCTCTATCTGCCGTATTGTGGGAATGACGATGTTTGTGAAATCCTCGGGCGACATTCCAGACAGAAGTCCCGGGAGCAGTTGGGAGATTCTCACATGTGTTTCCAGGCCGGCTGCCGAGACAATGAGAGGCGTAGAGGCCGTACAACACGCAAACACTGGAAGGATTCTGATGGGAAAGGGCATTGAGTGGGTGTCAGACTTCTAACCCTTTCACTGAAGCACAGAGGGGAGTACACAGGGTTACTGCCATTCAAACAATCCCTGGCCTGCAGAGCTGACGATCTAGTCATTCTAAGGAGCTGCAATGGTGTCAGAGGCTCTCTGGTAGCATATTAACAATATGCAGGAGCAGAGCCAAGAATGACATTGTAGCGCTGTGATTCAGCGGCTGGGAAGATCTGTTATGGGAGACCCCCGGCTGTCAGACAGGAAAATGACCACCACAAGACTTCCTTCTGGTGATAGTCATTGAATGTCAGAGGAACTGGAGGCAGAGCTGAGGACATGCTCAGGAATCTGCGGGAAGGAATCACGCCGAGACGCCGGGGCACACCCAAATAATGTGTGTCAGAGCGCACAGATCTCTGCACGGTGGTCCGATTCATACTGGGGGGGTCCTACGCTGAGCCGGAACCCCCAAAATCACATCTACGACCCTCTACCTGCCCAACACCTTCTACTGACTCAACAGCCACCCATGTCAATGTCTACAGACCTACCCCACCCAAAAGTGAATTGTGGGGGGGGGGGGGGGGACCACTGACATATTGCAGGTCTTGGGGATAACAGCCATGACAGCCCCCCCCCCCCCCCTCTCTCCCTTTGATCTCTATCTCAGTCATTGCAAAGCTAGTCTAGCTTCTCCTGCTCATTCAAAGTGGACCAGTCATCAGATTAAGTGCAACAAGCTCAACGTGTTATTATAGCATTTCTAGGTATTTATTACATCTCAAGGAGATCACAGGGCTCCCAGACAATGCCTATGTCTGCTTTTCTCTCCATAATGATGGCACCATCCTTATTCACCATTGAGGGACAACATTATTTCCCGGACTGTGAGGACACAGATCAGCCCCCTGCTGCAACCTCTCACCGCCCTCAACCTCTCACCGCCCTCAACCTCTCACCGCCCTCAACCTCTCACCGCCCTCAACCTCTCACCGCCCTCAACCTCTCACCGCCCTCAACCTCTCACCGCCCTCAACCTCTCACCACCCTCAACCTCTCACCACCCTCAACCTCTCACCACCCTCAACCTCTCACCACCCTCAACCTCTCACCGCCCTCAACCTCTCACCGCCCTCAACCTCTCACCGCCCTCAACCTCTCACCTCGGGACTTGCAACAAATTTACAATGTTGCAGTCTGATCGCTGGGGATGAGGAGACTGAGGAAATGCTTCTTCCTGCCTGCAGCAGATTGATGACATTTCAGCCCAGGCAAAAAACGGCTTTTTACTGATAAAAGGTGGCACTTTTTGGACAAATAATAAATTATCTTATAACCTAATATTTTTTATATATATGTTTTAATATATATATATATATATATATATATATATATATATATATATATATATATAGATTAAAACAGTACCTTTTCAGCAGTATAAGATACTCATTCTCCCTCTTAAAGCGGAGCTCCACCCAAAAATGGAGCTTCCACTTTTCACATTTGGCGCCTTTCAGGGGGGGGAGGGGGTGCAGATGCCTGTCTAAGACAGGTATTTGCACCCACTTGCGGAAATACAGTACTGCGGCAGACACGCCTCTACCCGCAGCCCCCGCTGTCTTCTGGGAAACACACTGTTCCCAGGAGAGAGCAGAGACCAGTGACGGCGCGGTGCGCTACTCGCGCATGCGCAGTAGGGAACCGGGCAGTGAAGCCCCAACGCTTCACTTCCCGATTCCCTAACCGAGGATGGCGGCGGGTGCAGCAGAGGGACGAGCGATTGCTCGTCCTTGGCTGATGGCATCGCGGGCGCGCTGGACAGGCAAGTGTTCATTTTTTTAAAAGTCAGTAGCTGCAGTATTTGTAGCTGCTGGCTTTTAAATATTTATATATATATATATATATATATATATATATATATATATATATATATATATATATATATATATATATATATATATATATATATATATATATATATATTTTTTTTTTTTATTTTATTTTTTTTTATTCGGCGGAACCTCCACTTTAACTGTGTGAGAAAAACATGGCATTGTGGGTAAATCTTATACCCCTAAATACGTTATTTCTTTCTAGTTAAGAGGGCCGGGCGACACGCCCCCTTTTATGACACTGCAGTGAGAGGCGTGCCTCCACTGCAGCATTGTTATTGGACAGCTTGTTCCAATGGTGCTTTACCATTGGTCCAAAACTCCAAGCTGTCCGTTGAGCTCAGTGCCTCTGACAAGAAGTGAGGAGAGGCGCTGTGAGCTCATCCTCTCAGTCTGCTGCAAACAGAGAGCTTGCTTGTATTTAAACTGGCCGCTCTGTATGTAGCTTCTGACAGGCTGCACAAGGAGCCCGGTATCTCTGGAACTAAAAAGGTGGCAGGATCAGTGATGGGGTAGGCCTTCAGCTACCTACCTCCCTAATTTGGGGTCTCTTATACCAGGTTGATGACCTATGACCCTCGATTTCTTTTTTTTTTTGCTTTATTTTTTTTTAGCTTAATGGCAGGTGAGGATCTGCCTCACCAGCCTCCCTTGACTGCACGTCCCTGGTGTATGATTATTATGGGAATGGATTTAAGACTTGAAAAGTTACTGACAGGTCCACTTTAATAAATGTTGAGTTTAACCACTTAAGGACCGCCAAACGCCGATATACGTCGGCAGAATGGCACGGCTGGGCACAATCACGTACCTGTACGTGATTGTTAAATGCCCAGCCGTGGGTCGCGGGCGCTCGCCCGCGACCCAGGCCGAAGCTCCGTGACCACAGGACCCGATCGCTGCTAGAGTCCCGCGATCGGTCCCCGGAGCTGAAGAACGGGGAGAGCTGTGTGTAAACACAGCTTCCCCGTTCTTCACTGTGGCGCCGTCATCGATCGTGTGTTCCCCAATATAGGGAACCACAATCAATGACGTCACACCTACAGCCACACCCCCCTACAGTTAGAAACACAGATGAGGTCACACTTCACCACTAGGGGGCGCTGAAGGGGTTAACTCCCAAACTGCAACTGTCATTTTCACAGTAATCAGTGCATTTTTATAGCATTTTTTGCTGTGAAAATGACAATGGTCCCAAAAATGTGTCAAAATTGTCCGAAGTGTCCGCCATGTCGCAGTCACGAAAAAAAAAAAACGCCGATCGCCGCCATTAGTAGTAAAAAAAAGAAAAATAATGAAAACGCTTTAAATTTTGCGCAAACCGATCGATAAACGCTTATTGCGATTTTTTTTTACCAAAAATAGGTAGAAGAATACGTATCGGCCTAAACTGAGGAAAAAAATTGTTTTTTTATATATTTTTGGGGGAAATTTATTATAGCAACAAGTAAAAAATATTGAATTTTTTTTAAAATTGTCGCTCTATTTTTGTTTATAGCGCAAAAAATAAAAACCGCAGAGGTGATCAAATACCACCAAAAGAAATCTCTATTTGTGGGAAAAAAAGGACGCCAATTTTGTTTGGGAGCCACGTCGCACGACCGCGCAATTGTCCGTTAAAGCGACGCAGTGCCGAATCGCAAAAAGGGGCCTGGTAAAGACGGAGGAGTGAGAGTCTTCTTTAATGGCGATGGACCAACTTGGGATATGGAGGAGCCCATTGCCAGAGATCTGCTGGGAATTTCGCCTTGCCCCAATCCATCCAATACTGACATATCAGTACTAGGTGAATGGACTAAACCTTTTAAATAACAGTCCATCTGCTTGCACTTCTATTTGATGTCAGTGCAGGTGCACCAACTCAGCATGAAACACAAGCCAGCATAGGAAGCCAGTCGCTGTGAACAATGCAAATACCCAGAGGTAAACAGATCATGTCCTTATCGGAAGTGGGTTTATGCGAGGATACCGCCGCCGCTGATAACTCAGGACAATAGCTGGCTGTGTACAAAGTCTGGGGCCTTGTATACATGTGTCATCCTCTGCAAATGAGACTCAAAAACTTACAAAAGTCCCCAAATCCAAGGCTGAGAGATAAGTAGTTTCAGGGTAAACCCCCACCCCGGATGCTCTGTATGAACAGTCTGCTCTCTTCTCAGAAGCGGCTCTAATGATAAATATCACCGGCGCTTCCCCAGCCCTGTCCTGTGGTTTGTGGGCAATGCCACATGGGTACCGACACGTTTGTGTTGCTTGGATACACTGCCAACGTGAGTAATCGCTGGCACGCTGACAGTACAGCGTTTCCTGTGTGGTAAAGAACGGTAAAAGATTCCTATGGCAACTGTGCACAACACAGCTCATGTCTAGTCAGCAGAATTCCCCCCCCAATCCCCCACTTTCCTGATACAGGTCATCATTTGGCCCCAATGTATAAATATAATTAGTTAGAGATATACATTATAAATAAATAAAAATCTGCCATGTAAAAAAAAAACAGAATGAACCCTCGTCCTCAAAGTACTGCGGAGGAGCATGGAGAGATCTCAGCAGTGTGGAGGGTTGTAGCAATGAGGAGTGTGGTAAGTTGTACAGTGTGTGGTGGGTTGTAGCAGTGTGGAGGGATGAAGCAGAGTGGGGTGGGTTGTAGCAGTGTAGAGTGTGGTGGGGGGGGTTGTACAGTGTGTGGAGTGTGGTGGGGTGAGTTGTACAGTGTGTGGAGTGTGGTGGGGTGAGTTGTACAGTGTGTGGAGTGTGGTGGGGTGAGTTGTACAGTGTGTGGAGTGTGGTGGGGTGAGTTGTACAGTGTGTGGAGTGTGGTGGGGTGAGCTGAACAGTGTGTGGAGTGTGGTGGGGTGGGTTGTACAGTGTGTGGAGTGTGGTGGGGTGTACAGTGTGTGGAGTGTGGTGGGGGGAGTTGTACAGTGTGTGGAGTGTGGTGGGGTGAGTTGTACAGTGTGTGGAGGGGGGAGTTGTACAGTGTGTGGAGTGTGGTGGGGTGAGTTGTACAGTGTGTGGAGTGTGGTGGGGTGAGTTGTACAGTGTGTGGAGTGTGGTGGGTTGTACAGTGTGTGGAGTGTGGTGGGGTGTACAGTGTGTGGAGTGTGGTGGGGGGAGTTGTACAGTGTGTGGAGTGTGGTGGGGTGAGTTGTACAGTGTGTGGAGGGGGGAGTTGTACAGTGTGTGGAGTGTGGTGGGGTGAGTTGTACAGTGTGTGGAGTGTGGTGGGGTGAGTTGTACAGTGTGTGGAGTGTGGTGGGGTGAGTTGAACAGTGTGTGGAGTGTGGTGGGGTGGGTTGTACAGTGTGTGGAGTGTGGTGGGGTGTACAGTGTGTGGAGTGTGGTGGGGGGAGTTGTACAGTGTGTGGAGTGTGGTGGGGTGAGTTGTACAGTGTGTGGAGTGTGGTGGGGTGAGTTGTACAGTGTGTGGAGTGTGGTGGGGTGAGTTGTACAGTGTGTGGAGTGTGGTGGGGTGAGTTGTACAGTGTGTGGAGTGTGGTGGGGTGTACAGTGTGTGGTGGGGGGAGTTGTACAGTGTGTGGAGTGTGGTGGGGTGGGTTGTACAGTGTGTGGAGTGTGGTGGGGTGAGTTGTACAGTGTGTGGTGGGTTGTAGCAGTGTGGTGGGTTGTACAGTGTGTGGAGTGTGGAGGGTTGTACAGTGTAGAGGGTTGTACAGTGTGGAGGGTTGTACAGTGTGGAGTGCGATGGGTTGTACAGTGTGGTGGGTTGTAGGAGTGTGGTGGGTTGTAGGAGTGTGGTGGGTTGTAGGAGTGTGGTGGGTTGTAGGAGTGTGGTGGGTTGTACAGTGTGGAGTGTGGTGGGTTGTACAGTGTGGAGTGCGGTGGGTTGTACAGTGTGGAGTGCGGTGGGTTGTACAGTGTGGAGTGTGTTGGGTTGTAGGAGTGTGTTGGGTTGTAGGAGTGTGTTGGGTTGTAGGAGTGTGGAGGGTTGTACAGTGTGGAGGGTTGTACAGTGTGGAGGGTTGTACAGTGTGGAGGGTTGTACAGTGTGGAGGGTTGTACAGTGTGGAATGCGGTGGGTTGTACAGTGTGAAGTGCTGTGCGGTTTGGTATTTCCAGTTGGGGTGAGGTCCGGCCGCACACAGGTCAGGTAAGTAGCTCAGGTCCGGCCGCACACAGATCAGGTAAGTAGCTCAGGTCCGGCCACACACAGATCAGGTAAGTAGCTCAGGTCCGGCCGCACACAGATCAGGTAAGTAGCTCAGGTCCGGCCGCACACAGGTCAGGTAAGTAGCCCAGGTTCGGCCGCACACAGATCAGGTAAGTAGCTCAGGTCCGGCCGCACACAGATCAGGTAAGTAGCTCGGACTCACCTTGATGAGATGCTTGTTCACCCATTTGGTGAAGGTTTTCTTCTGTACTCGGTCCCGTTCATCTGGAAGAGAAGAGAAGAGAAGGCAGGTAAGTTACTGTAGAAAAGGAGAGCGATGGGTCACACCGATCGGTGACAACACACAATCTCCGTCACCCAATATACTGTATATACACACACAGAGGACACGAAGCCGACACAAAACTTTAAAAAAGGGACTCCAACCCAAAACAGACTTCATTTATAGGCGGGGTCTGCTGGGCTAAAGCACCAATTGGCTTATTGGACCCCGACAGAGTGACCCCCCCAGCCCCTCCCCCCACCATAGCTGTTAGCTTGTTCCCACTCACCTTATTGTGTTTCTGCTCCAGTTTCCAAAATAATAATTACAGCAGGGATGGTACCACAGGCGTTGCCCACAGGGTGTGCCGGATGTGCCTGGGCCCACCCTTATTACCCCATTCACATTAGCATTATTGCTCTTTGTGTCGGTGGGGGGATGGGAAAGATCTCCCACTGATCGATTCTGCTTAAAAAGAGCACAGGGATGGTGGGAACCCCTCATAATGGGCACAGCGGGTGTACAGACCCGGGAACTCAGCACAGGGATGGTGGGAACCCCTCATAATGGGCACAGCGGGTGTACAGACCCGGGGACTCAGCACAGGGATGGTGGGAACTCCTCATAATGGGCACAGCGGGTGTACAGACCCAGGAACTCAGCACAGGGATAGTGGAGTCCCCCTTTATATAAAATTTTCTATTACTGACAATACTTTAGATATAAATAATAAAACCCACACAGAATATTTGACGTTATACAGAACGATAATCTTTTCCAGAATTTATTTCGGTCACTAAATACGGCAGTTGTGGGTAAAATTCCCGGGGGCCCGGGATATTAAGGAAGCTCCTCGGTGCCCCCGCTGTGACGTGGGTGGAAGACGGTGTCCCCGGGCCGGATCCGGTGTCCATGTGTCACCCGGATTATGACACCGGCATGTAATATTCATCACTACACAGGGACATTAGTCAGCGGTGACACACGGGGGTAGTGGGGGCAGAGCGCCTCCGCCCTGCTGAGTTGGTTCGCAGCTTGTGCAATACAACTTCTGATCTCCGTCACACAATAATGATAATCATCTACCGGAAATGGACTCTGCGGATCGGGGTCCTTCTGGATAAATAAATAGTCTATATAATATAGCGCCTCTATATACAGTGGTGTTGTACAGAATGTAGATTTGGACTTTTTTTTTGGCTCTTCACAGGAGTGACCATTTTTCATCACACCGGCCCCCGCAGACCACCGAGCATACATCCTCCAAGTGGACCTGTCACCACATGCTGCAGGTAAATGGCTCCAGGATTTCTATATGGCACAGTGCGGTTATCCCGACCCATGGGGACCCCCCCGCTGTCCCCTACAACAGGGGCCCCCCGCTGTCCCCACAACAGGGACCCCCCCACACAACGCAGTCCTACAACAGGGAACCCCCCCTACAACAGGGACATGTCCCCTACAACAGGGAGCCCCCCCCAATGTCCCCTACAACAGGACCCCCCCCCCACTGTCCCCTACAACAGGAACCCCCCCCGCTGTCCCCTACAACAGGAACCCCCCCACTGTCCCCTACAACAGAACCCCCCCCCCCCGCTGTCCCCTACAACAGGAACACCCCCACTGTCCCCTACAACAGGAACCCCCCCCCCCGTCCCCTACAACAGGAACCCCCCCCCCGCTGTCCCCTACAACAGGAACCCCCCCGCTGTCCCCTACAACAGGAACCCCCCCCCCGCTGTCCCCTACAACAGGAACCCCCCACTGTCCCCTACAACAGGAACCCCCCCACTGTCCCCTACAACAGGAACCCCCCCCCCGCTGTCCCCTACAACAGGAACCTCCCCCCCCCCCGCTGTCCCCTACAATGGGGGCACCCCCCACCCCCGCTGTCCCCTACAACAGGAACCCACAACACAAGGCAGGCTAGGGATTTGAACACTGTGTGTAGCATGGAGAGGGTTACAAGAAAGGGAATACGGCACCGCACACCCCTGACTGGCACACAAGGGGTTACTATGGGAGTCACCTCTATAAACTGACAGTAAACAGGGTGAGATATGTGCAGACACCTGGGGGGAGCACTGCCCCCCCCCATGTAGATAAATGGGAAACTCTCATATTAACCCCTAGGATGCCAGAGCCCACCTCACCTGTGCAGAATGACCCCCCCCCTCCCCCATGTAGCTGAATGGGAAACTCTCATATTAACCCCCATAATGCCAGAGCCAACCTTACCTGTGCAGAATAATGACCCCCGCCCCCCCCCCCCCTCCATGCAGATGAATGGGAAACTTTAACATATTAACCCTTAGGATGCCAGAGCCCACCTCACCTGTGCAGGATGACCCTCCCCCGCCCCATATGCACCATTAACACCTTAGTTACCAGATCCCAACACCTCCCACATAGACCAACAACTTCTTTCATCACTCGGGAATTCAACATTAACCCCTACAGTACCAGATCCTTCACACCATCATATAGATCCCTCTTCTATCAACCATCATCACCAGGCCACCCCTCTATACAAGCCACTGACACATTGTGTGTGCGCCCCCCCCCCCCCTTTCTCGCAACACTCCATTAACCCCAACCATTGGGCCCCAAGTAACCCTTTCATTAGTAGAGTCCCCCATATCAAGGAATGCCCCCCATCATTAACCCCGTAAACCCTAGAACTGCATTGCTTCCCACTCAAAAACATTTGCCATTAGCCCCTCTGTTACCGGACCTGAACCCCAGCATTGTGTACCTGAATAGCCTCCCCCCCAAAAAAGCAAATCATGAGCCCCAGATCATGGTTAACCCCCTGAAGGGCCAGACTGCAAAAATAATTATACCATCTACTCTCTCTCCCATAATGCAACAGAATCAATCAATACTTAATTAGCAGGAAGCACTGACAGTCCGGATTCATCCCCCACAATCAATCACCGACTCCCTGACAACATGGCAGGCTGCAACAATGTAACAATTTCCCCCTCTCAATGTATACAATTATCCCTTCCATAGTATGACAAGGCACATTGTCCTGATAGATGTACAGGGGTACAAATCGGGGGCCCTGGGATGGGATACGTACAAGGGGACCCCCAGAGATACAAGGGGACCCCCAGAGATACAAGGGGACCCCCAGAGATACAAGGGGACCCCCAGAGATACAAGGGGACCCCCAGAGATACAAGGGGACCCCCAGAGATACAAGGGGACCCCCAAAGATACAAGGGGACCCCCAGAGATACAAGGAATCCCGAGAGATACAAGGAATCCCCAGAGATACAAGGAATCCCCAGAGATACAAGGGATCCCCAGAGATACAAGGGATCCCCAGAGATACAAGGGATCCCCAGAGATACAAGGGATCCCCAGAGATACAAGGGATCCCCAGAGATACAAGGGATCATCAGAGATACAAGGGATCATCAGAGATACAAGGGATCATCAGAGATACAAGGGATCATCAGAGATACAAGGGATCATCAGGGGACCCTTGTACGTATCTCTGGGGGTCCCCTTGTAGAGATACAAGGGGACCCACACAGATACAATCAAAGGGGCCCACACAGATACAAAGGGGCCCACACAGATACAAGGGGACCCACACAGATACAAGGGGACCCACACAGATACAAGGGGACCCACACAGATACAAGGGGACCCACACAGATACAAGGGGACCCACACAGATACAAGGGGACCCACACAGATACAAGGGGACCCACACAGATACAAGGGGACCCACACAGATACAAGGGGACCCACACAGATACAAGGGGACCCACACAGATACAAGGGGACCCACACAGATACAAGGGGACCCACACAGATACAAGGGGACCCACACAGATACAAGGGGACCCACACAGATACAAGGGGACCCACACAGATACAATCAAAGGGATCCCAGAGATACAACGGGACCCCCAGAGATACAAGGGGAACCCCACAGATATGATCAAAGAGATCCCAGAGATACAATCAAGGACCCCCGGGACACATTCGGGAACCCGCAGGGATACGACCAAGAACCCACCCCGGGACACTCAGGAACCCCCAAAACCCCCAAGGACATTGTCCTAATATATAACTATTCCTCTGCCTTAGGGATAAAATCTGGAAATCCAAGCCCCCAATCTGTATACATTGTATCTCCCCCCCCCCCCCCCCAAATCTATCTCATTACCTGTCCCTACACATGGACCCCCCACAGTCACAGGGACACAATCAGGAACCCCAGAACAGAGTCTGGCCCCCCATCTGTACCTTTCTTGCCCTCTGTGGCCCTCAGCACAGCCAGGTATAGGTTGTCCTCTGAGCTGGTTCTCTGGCGAAAGGAACCGTTCTGATTGGAGGGCAGAGCGGCATTCGCTCGATACATCTGCGGGTCCATGGAGCTGACAATCCAATCCCTCTCTCTATAATCACGGCTGGTCCTGCTATTCCTGGGGGGTTTGTGCGCGTCTCTCCTGCGCCCTCTTTCCTGCGCTCTCTCTTGTTTCTGCTGCTGTCTCTCCTCACTTCTAAAGTCTCTTTCAAAGTCTCCAGCTCCCTCCTTCCCCTTCACTCTCTCCCCCCAGATTGGCCGCAGGCTAAGCAATTCCAAGCCTGCCCTGTCTGGTTCCTGGCCTGCCTTCCCTTCCCTGGCCGCCCTCCCCTTTCCGAGGTGTGTCACCCTTCAAGGTGTGCCTAGGCACCACTCCCCATCCACCATGCTTGGCTCTCCCATCCATCCAGCCCACGCCCCTTCTACACAGGAAACCTCAAATGTTCAAGAGCAATCCTCCCTAGTGTGCAATAAGAGAGAGAGAAGAATGTGATACACACAGTACTACTGGACAGAGACCTCAGATTAGAGACCGCCATACAGAATAGAGACCGTCATATACAGAGAGAGAGAGAGAGAGAGAAATGTGATACACACAGTACTACAGGACAGAGACCGCCATACAGAATAGAGAGCCAAGACTACAGGACAGAGACCGCCATACAGAATACAGAGCCAAGACTGCAGGACAGAGACCTCTGATTAGAGACCGCCATACAGAATAGAGAGCCAAGACTGCAGGACAGAGACCGCCATATACAGAATACAGAGCCAAGACTGCAGGACAGAGACCTCTGATAAGAGACCGTCATACAGAATAGAGAGCCAAGACTACAGGACAGAGACCGCCATATACAGAATAGAGAGCCAAGACTACAGGACAGAGACCGCCATATACAGAATAGAGAGCCAAGACTACAGGACAGAGACCTCAGATTAGAGAGCCAAGACTACAGGACAGAGACCTCAGATTAGAGACCGCCATATACAGAATAGAGAGCCAAGACTACAGGACAGATACCGCCATACGCAGAGACCGCCATACAGAATAGAGAGCCAAGACTACAGGACAGAGACAGTCATACAGAATAGAGAGCCAAGACTACAGGACAGAGACCGCCATATACAAAATAGAGAGCCAAGACTACTGTACAGAGACCGCCATAGAGAGCCAAGACTACTGTACAGAGACTGCCATATACAGAATAGAGAGCCAAGACTACAGGACAGAGACCTCAGATTAGAGACCGTCATACAGAATAGAGAGCCAAGACTACAGGACAGAGACCGCCATATACAGAATAGAGAGCCAAGACTACTGTACAGAGACCGCCATAGAGAGCCAAGACTACTGTACAGAGACTGCCATATACAGAATAGAGAGCCAAGACTACTGTACAGAGACTGCCATATACAGAATAGAGAGCCAAGACTACTGGACAGAGACCGCCATACAAAATAGAGAGCCAAACACTACTGTACAGAGACCGCCATACAGAATAGAGAGCCAACACTACTGTACAGAGACCACCATATACAGAATAGAGAGCCAAGACTACTGCACACAGTCCTCAAAATAGAGACTGCCATACAGAGACTATCGGAGACACCCATACAGTATGAAAGCCAAGACTACTGTACATAGTCTTCAGATTAGAGACTGCTATATACAGAATGGAGAGCCAAGACTACTGGACGGAGATCATACAGAGACCACCATACACAGAGAGCCAAGAATACTTTACACAGTCCTCAGATTAGAGACCGCCATATACAGAATAGAGAGCCATGCAGGGTGCAGGGAGCTCAGACTGCTATATGCAGGGTCCAGGGAGCTCAGACTGCTATATGCAGGGAGCTCAGACTGCTATATGCAGGGAGCTCAGACTGCTATATGCAGGGAGCTCAGACTGCTATATGCAGGGAGCTCAGACTGCTATATGCAGGGTCCAGGGAGCTCAGACTGCTATATGCAGGGAGCTCAGACTGCTATATGCAGGGAGCTCAGACTGCTATATGCAGGGAGCTCAGACTGCTATATGCAGGGAGCTCAGACTGCTATATGCAGGGTGCAGGGTGCTCAGACCGCTATATGCAGGGTGCTCCGACTGCTATATGCAGGGTGCTCAGACTGCTATATGCAGGGGGCAGGGAGCTCAGACTGCTATATGCAGGGTCCAGGGAGCTCAGACTGCTATATGCAGGGTCCAGGGAGCTCAGACTGCTATATGCAGGGTCCAGGGAGCTCAGACTGCTATATGCAGGGTGCAGGGAGCTCAGACTGCTATATGCAGGGAGCTCAGACTGCTATATGCAGGATCCAGGGAGCTCAGACTGCTAGATGCAGGGAGCTCAGACTGCTATATGCAGGGTCCAGGGAGCTCAGACTGCTATATGCAGGGAGCTCAGACTGCTATATGCAGGGAGCTCAGACTGCTATATGCAGGGAGCTCAGACTGCTATATGCAGGGAGCTCAGACTGCTATATGCAGGGTCCATGGAGCTCAGACTGCTATATGCAGGGAGCTCAGACTGCTATATGCAGGGAGCTCAGACTGCTATATGCAGGGAGCTCAGACTGCTATATGCAGGGTGCAGGGTGCTCAGACCGCTATATGCAGGGTGCAGGGAGCTCCGACTGCTATATGCAGGGTGCTCAGACTGCTATATGCAGGGGGCAGGGAGCTCAGACTGCTATATGCAGGGTCCAGGGAGCTCAGACTGCTATATGCAGGGTCCAGGGAGCTCAGACTGCTATATGCAGGGTCCAGGGAGCTCAGACTGCTATATGCAGGGTCCAGGGAGCTCAGACTGCTATATGCAGGGTGCAGGGAGCTCAGACTGCTATATGCAGGGAGCTCAGACTGCTATATGCAGGATCCAGGGAGCTCAGACTGCTAGATGCAGGGAGCTCAGACTGCTATATGCAGGGTCCAGGGAGCTCAGACTGCTATATGCAGGGTCCAGGGAGCTCAGACTGCTATATGCAGGGTCCAGGGAGCTCAGACTGCTATATGCAGGATGCAGAAACCATAATATTTTGAGATGCAAATCAAATCTATTGAACAAACAATTGTACAGACAAATCCTGCAATATATAGAATACGGATACTGCTGCATGTATTGTGTGTATTCAGCAAGGTACAGAACCAATTCCAGAGAAATGCTGAGGATGTTCTGCAATATGCAGATCACGGCTGACACTTTGGGAAAGACATCTGAGAATGCAATATACAAACGGTCACTCATACCCCTCTGAGATCAATACAAGGAGTGGCACAATACGCACACCATCTCCGACAGCGGTGGGGGCTGGGAGAAAGGAAGAGAGCTCTTCTCCCCAGAGATTTGACCCCAGCAATGGAAACAATACATCCATCTCTGATCATAAGTATCTTTTCCCTGGAGCTCTCCAGTGACAGTAGGTCCCAGTACCCATGTGCCATGGATAAATGCCCCTTACCCCCACGTCTCAGAGGGCCCATGTGCAGCTGCACAAATGTTCTCCACTACATGAAACATTAGACCAGGGGTCTCCAAACTTTTAGAAAGTTTGGAGACCCCTTTTACTGTCCTTCAGACTCTCAGGGGTGGACTGTGGTCCCATCCCTGGCCACAGTGGGGGCAATGGCGCCCCACCCCTGGCCACAGTGGGAGCAATGGCGCCCCACCCCTGGCCACAGTGGGAGCAATGGCGCCCCACCCCTGGCCACAGTGGGAGCAATGGCGCCCCACCCCTGGCCACAGTGGGAGCAATGGCGCCCTATCCCTGGCCACAGTGGGAGCAATGGCGCCCCATCCCTGGCCACAGTGGGAGCAATGGCGCCCCACCCCTGGCCACAGTGGGAGCAATGGCGCCCCACCCCTGGCCACAGTGGGAGCAATGGCGCCCCACCCCTGGCCACAGTGGGAGCAATGGCGCCCCACCCCTGGCCACAGTGGGAGCAATGGCGCCCCATCCCTGGCCACAGTGGGAGCAATGGCGCCCCACCCCTGGCCACAGTGGGAGCAATGGCGCCCCACCCCTGGCCACAGTGGGAGAAATGGCACCCCATCCCTGACCATAGTGGGAGCAATGGCGCCCCATCCCTGGCCACAGTGGGAGCAATGGCGCCCCATCCCTGGCCACAGTGGGAGCAATAACGCCCCACCCCTGGCCACAGTGGGAGCAATGGCGCCCCATCCCTGGCCACAGTGGGAGCAATGGCACCCCATCCCTGGCCACAGTGGGAGCAATGGCGCCCCATCCCTGGCCACAGTGGGAGCAATGGCGCCCCATCCCTGGTCACAGTGGGAGCAATGGCGCCCAACCGGTGGTGTCAGCGGGAGCTACAGCGCCCCCATCGTTGGCGCCAGCGGGAGCAACAGCGCCCCACTGTTGCCAACAGTGGGGAGAATAATATCCCAAGGGCCAGATCAAAGCAAGCAAAGGGCCACATCCGGCACCCGAGCCACAGTTTGGAGACCACTGCATTAGACAATGACTCCTTAAAGGTTCATTCATACCAGATGAATTGGGGTGCCCTCCTTAGCGCATTCCCAATGAATGGCAACCAAAAAAAAAAAAAAACAGTTCCTTAAGAACGCCCCTCACTTGAGTAATGTGGAATATAGAAAATTATTTTGTTGGAGATATAGGACTTTAAAAAGTTGCACCATTCACTCAAGATTAAAGTAAAAATATACAAAATATGTATTAAGAAACAATATCCTAAAAGCAATGAACAGAGTGTAATCCTAGCCATAGGTGTACACAAGCATCCTATTGTTGACAATGAATTGCTGTGTCCCACAAACATATTTCCATCACGTCCACTTAAACCTGTTTCGCTGTTTCAACATGTTTCGCCGCGGCTTCTTCAGGAAAGGACGTAAGGGCTCGTTTATTTATTAATTTATTTGTAAATAAATGAGCCCTTGCGTCCCATTTTTGCTTTACTGCTTTGTACTCAACGCCGTATTACTGATCTTTACTCCGCTTTGTGCAATGCCCCATAGACAACAATACATCTCATTTCAGATCAGTAAAATATATATATATATATATATATATATATATATATATATATATATATATATATATATATATATGTGTAAGTATGTATTTTCTACTCCCATGTTACGGTCCTTGTATGTTGACGGATCTCGGCAAAGGGGGTGCGGCTTGTATTTAGAACAAGCAGCGGATTTATTATCATATTATAGAATAGCATTGTTGCTTCGGCCCAGACAGGAAGTATTAATGTTCAGATCTGTAATGACAATGTAACAGGCCGACCTCGTAATCAGTTCCATTACATAGACAATGGAAGTATTTGTGGCCTGCGACGAGCACCAGCCTGCCGCTTCCATGTAATGAACACGTCTACATCTCAGGTTCGTCTGTCTTCCCCGCCACATTTCACACCTATGATCAGCCATATTTTGGCGATGCCCAGCACGCCGCTCTCTCTCGTCTCGCCTCTTACATTCCTCTAACTTGCTTTGACAGAGCTGGCTAAATAACTGGAAGCTACACATTCCTTCAGCTTCCACGCAAAGGCGTCTTATTAACCCCTGGCGTCCTGTGCCACACCCTGAACGATGGAGGGCCCATGCCAGCTCTCCGGCACCAGGGCTTATGTTGGGAAGAGAAGGAGCCAAATGCAAGCCTTCAATAGGCTTCGATGTCTTTAGTACACCTTCCACTGGAGACTCTCATGCCGCGTACACACGATCAGTTTTCGGCATGAAAGAAAACTGCGTTTTTCAGCATGTCCAAAAAAAAACGAAGTTTTTCCAACTTTATCATTAAAAACGACGTTGTCCACACACCATAGTTTTTCAAAAAGGATGAACAAAGCGCGGTGACGTACAACACGTACGACGGCACTATAAAGGGGAAGTTCCATGCGGATGACGCCACCCTTTGGGCTGCTTTTAGCTGATTCCGTGTTAGTAAAAGTCGATTCGCGCTTTTCTGTCTGTTACAGCGTGATGAATGTGCTTACTCCATTCTGAGCGCTAGTTTTACCAGAACGAGCGCTCCCGTCTCATAATTCGCTTCTGGGCATGATCGGGTTTAAAACATCGTTTTAGTCCACACACGATCATTTTTTACCACCCGAAAAACAATTTTTTTTAAAACGACGTTAAAAAATGCAGCATGCGCAAATTTTTTTTTTTTTTTTCATTTTTTAGAAACTGAAAAACGATGTGCAGCCCACACACGATCATTTTAAATAACGTTTTAAAAACAACGTTTTCTTTCATGCCGAAAAATGATCGTGTGTGCGCGGCATCAGACCTTTATCTCCTCCAAGGTTCACACTAGAGCTGCACAATTAATTGTTAAAAAAATCCCGCCCCCCCCCCCCCCCCCCCGACAATCTCCAATGCAGAGTTTGCCGATTCTTTCGTATAACAAGTGGAGGGACTTTATCTGCTCACTCAGCTGTCAAAAGAAAATATCCGGCAGGCTGCCAAGTTAACAGGAAACATTGTAACCAACGCTTCTTTCTTAGATAAAAGGGATAAACTTCTGTGTGTGAAAATAAAAAATCCGGGCAGTCTGCCAAGTTTTTAACAACATGAAACATTGTAACTAACTTACTTCTTAGATCAAACTTCTGTGTGTAAATGCAGGAAGTTTAACCACTTAAAGTCTCATAGCCGGATTCAAAAAGACTTGCGACGGCGTATCAGTAGATACGCCGTCTTAAGTCAGAATGCACGCTGTCGTATCTTTAAGCGGATTCTGGAAACCAGATACGCTTAAATTTGGCTAAGATACGACCGGCGTAAGTCTCCTACTCCGTCGTATCTTATGTGCATATTTACGCTGGCCGCTAGGGGCGTGTACGTGGATTTACGCGTCGAATATGCAAATGACCTAGATACACCGAATTACGAACGTACTTGGAGGGAGCATGGAGGCAGATGGCGCTGACCCAAAGAAGGCAAGTGCCGGGCGGGGGGGGACAAACTGGCATAATTTGGGGGCAAACTGGCTGCATTCGAAGGGGCAAACTGGCTGCATTCGAAGGGGCAAACTGGCTGCATTCGAAGGGGCAAACTGGCTGCATTCGAAGGGGCAAACTGGCTGCATTCGAAGGGGCAAACTGGCTGCATTTGATGTATTTTTTTTCAGTTTGTTTGCACCCCCCAAAAAAAAATTTGGAGCACCAGCCGCCACTGTATTTTAGCAGAGACCTTAGTGAATAAAATGGAAATTGCTGCAATATTTTATGTCACACTGTATTTGCCCAGCAGTCTTTCAAATGCAATTTTTTGGGAAAAAATACACTTGAATGAATAAAAGGAAAAACACGAAAACAGTAAAGTTAGCCCAATTTTTGATTTAATGTAAAAGATAATGTTACGCCACAAGAATCGTGATCTATCTTCTAAGCAAAAAAAAAAAATTGCGATTCTCATTTTAGCCAGAATTGTGCAGCTCTTGTTCACACACTACAAGATTTTCTTCAATCAATGTAGATTTTAGAATGAGCGGTATACAAAACAACATAAAAAAAGGGACTTGCACCAGCGGTGGTTCTGATCACGTGGAAGTTCCAGTTCTTCCTAGAAGAAGAATTTGCAACCTTGAAGGTCGTCATGCGAAAAACACTTTAAGGTAAAGAGGTGACATTTCCAGACAGGTGATCAGATAACCAGCAAGGAGGATCTGTACACAGATTATTGAGGATGAACAATAGGAAGGACACTCAATGGAATGTGTTATTTCATCACTGGCCCTGGACACCGGTCTGTCCTGTTCTCCAAGGTGGTGAACTCTCCAGCCTAATGTGAGACTCCAAGGTCTTTGTTGTCCCCCCTCCCCGGACGTCCAATTAAAGTGTGGCCTTTATCTGAACAACGAATCCTCATAACGAGATACAGGAGGCAGGATGACCCCCCCCCCCCCCCCCCCCCAATGACCAGACCTTGGAACTGGACGTGTTAAGGTATCTACAGACCTCTACATGGAATCTTGAGTATTACAATGGTTTGTTTGGCAGCGACTAACCTTGCAACAAGTGTACATAAAAAATATGGGCCAGCTAAGATATGGTCATGTCATTGGCTGCGGCAACATTTGATTGAACATTCGGTCAAGGAAGATTTGCTTTTAATCTCAAAACTTGACATATTGCTCTAGCTGAGAGATAAGAAGAGGTATCTCCTCCTCTGACCTCAGAAATAGGCACCTTATGGCAGGGATCGTGGAGATATCTCCCCTCCAAAGGTCTGATCTCAGCACTGGACAACATTACTCTATGTGAGGGGCACAAAGCAACATCTCCTCCATGGAGGTCTGACCCCAGAACTGGAACACGTTACTCCAGGTGGAGGCTAGGAAGAGGTAAGTGTTTAGTTCTGGGGTCAGATCTCAATGGAGGAGATACCTCTTCCTATCCTCCACCTGGAGTAATCTCCTCCATGGAGATCTGACCCCAGAACTGGAACACATTACTCCAGGTGGAGGATAGGAAGAGGTATCTCCTCCATGGAGGTCTGACCCCAGAACTGGAACACGTTACTCCAGGTGGAGGCTAGGAAGAGGTAAGTGTTTAGTTCTGGGGTCAGATCTCAATGGAGGAGATACCTCTTCCTATCCTCCACCTGGAGCAAAGTGTCCAGTTCTGGGGTTAGATCTCCATGGAGGAGATACCTCTTCCTATCCTCCACCTGGAGTAATCTCCTCCATGGAGATCTGACCCCAGAACTGGAACACATTACTCCAGGTGGAGGATAGGAAGAGGTATCTCCTCCATGGAGATCTGACCCCAGAACTAAACACTTACCTCTTCCTATACTCCACCTGGAGTAAAGTGTCCAGTTCTGGGGTCGGATCTCCATGGAGAATATGACCCCAGAATTGGAACACATTACTCCAGGTTGAGGATAGGAAGAGGTATCTCTTCAATGGAGATCTGACTCCAGAACAGGGTAGAAAAGTGAAGGATAAGGAGCGATATCCCTTCCACAGAGATCCAACACCAGAACTGGATTCATGAACCCAGCTGAGGAAAAGGAATCGGCATCTCCTCTGATCCCAGAACGGGACACACTGCTCCAAGTGAGGGATAGGAGGTAGCATCTCCGCCCTGGAGATCTGACCCTTAGAATGGGACATATAACTCCAGGTGAGGGATCAGAGGTTGTATTGTACTCCCTGGAGATCTGACCCCAGAAAAAGACACATTACTCCAAGAAAGGGATAAAAAGTATCCAGAGACGGCCGCCTTAGGCCTCTCAATCCTAGGGGCCCCACGGCCGTCGAATTTGCCGGTACCTCACCCTTTCCCCGTCATTTCTACTCTCTGGAGATCAGACCTTAAATTGGGACACAACTTCAGGTGAGGGATAGGAGGGGATATCTGCTACCTGAAGATCAGACCTTAATACTGGACCTGTGACTACAGGTGAGCTCTGGCAACTGCTACAATACCTCCACCTCGCTCTACTTCAGAGATCAGTTCATAGCAAAGTTCCTCATATAGGTCTACAGGGTGTGCCTGTGCTTTCGCTCTCCCAAGGGTGCAACTTCCTCTTTTACATCAACGGATCCCTCAGGACAGTCAGATCTGGGGGTTGAATGACTCACGTCTTTTGGAAAACACCCAAATTCTTCGTATAATAAAAAGATGATCCCAGAAGCTCAAACACTACGCTGGTAGCACATTAGCTATTTAATCCATAAACAGATCTGCTGGGCGTTAAACTCAAGGACTAAACGCGGAACGGTGACAGTGATCTATTGCAGCGCCGCACCTACATAGAGAGAGTGCTGCAATGTCATCAAGACCGCCAGGTGTAACGCCATACAATGCAGCAGGCAGAGAGAGTAGCGCCGTACAAAATGTATGCAAGAAGCGAAGATGGCCACATTCATCGGCAGTTTAGGCGTTCCTCATTTATGTCCATTTGGGCCCACAAGAGATTTTACTCCAAGGTCCCTACAATACACCCTCTAGCACCAATCTAGTCCAGGGGCAAGTCAATGTTTTTGATTGTAGGAGAGAACCCACCCAAGTATAGGGAGCTATAAGCCCTATAGTGGGCAGAGAATACAAGACCCCAGAACTTCATGGCTATTATAATGTGCTTTCCACCAAATACTCCATTGACTAGGCCTGTATGGGATCCCAGGCTTTGGGACTATCATGGAACCGACCGACATAACCGATATATAGACAGATAGAGGTGATGCATGTATAGTTGAGGAATGAAGATCACAGCCACCAGTAGAAGCAGAAATGTAGACGTATGGCTGCGAAGTGGTACATAGATTCTGAAATGTAGACGTATGGCTGCGAAGTGGTACATAGATTCTGAAATGTAGACGCATGGCTGCGAAGTGGTACATAGATTCTGAAATGTAGACGCATGGCTGCGAAGTGGTACATAGATTCTGAAATGTAGACGCATGGCTGCGAAGTGGTACATAGATTCTGAAATGTAGACGTATGGCTGCGAAGTGGTACATATATTCTGAAATGTAGACGTATGGCTGCGAAGTGGTACATAGATTCTGAAATGTAGACGCATGGCTGTATTTTGCATTGGTAATGAATTCTATAGATGGGGAATCATTAACTAGTCTAGCAATAACCAGCTGCAGGTAGTAAATGTCATATAATCATTATGATTGGACCATTTGCGGAATGCGTCACCTACATTGTATATTCCGGTATCTCGGACCCCCTCCGTGACCTTGTACTGGAATCTATACGGGAAAGGCACTATGCCCGCTGCTGTCACTATATAATCTACATGTAATCTATACCATGGGTCTCCAAACGTGCCAAACAAAAGGCCAGTTTAGGGTCTTTCGGGCTTTAGGGGGGCCAGTGGGATTAGAAAATACCAATGTTACTGGGAGAAAATTATCCCCCCCCCATTGTCGGAATCAGTAGGAGGAAATGGTTCCCCCCATTGTCGGTATTAGTGAGAGAAATGGGTTCCCCCTATTGTCGGTATCAATGGGAGAAATGGTCCCCCCCATGGTCGGTAACAGTGGGAGAAATGGTTCCCCCCATTGTCGGTATCAGTGGGAGAAATGGTCCCCCCCATGGTCGGTAACAGTGGGAGAAATGGTTCCCCCCATTGTCGGTAACAGTGGGAGAAATGGTTCCCCCCATTGTCGGTATTAGTGGGAGAAATGGGTTCCCCCCATTGTCGGTATTAGTGGGAGAAATGGGTTCCCCTCATTGTCGGTATCAGTGGAAGAAATGGGTTCCCCCCATTGTCGGTATCAGTGGAAGAAATGGGTTCCCCCCATTGTCGGTACCAGTGGGAGAAATGGGTCCCCCCCCCCATTGTCGGTATTAGTGAGAGAAATGGGTTCCCCCTATTGTCGGTATCAATGGGAGAAATGGTTCCCCCCATTGTCGGTAACAGCGGGAGAAATGGATCCCCCCCATTGATGGTATCAGTGGGAGAAATGGGTTCCCCCCCATTGTCGGTATCAGCGGGAGAAATGTTCCCCCCCATTGTCGGTATCAGTGGGAAAAATGTTCCCCCCATTGTCGATATCAGTGGGAAAAATGCCCCCCCCCCCCCCCATTGTCGGCATCAGCGGGAGAAATGGTCCCCCCCCCCCATTGTCGGCATCAGCGGGAGAAATGGTCCCCCCCATTGTCTGTATCAGTGGGAGAAATGGTCCCCCCCCCATTGTCGGTATCAGTGGGAGAAATGGTCCCCCCCATTGTCGGTATCAGTGGGAGAAATGGTTCCCCATTTGAGGTATCAGTGAGAGGAAAAGTGACCAAAGGGCTGGATAAAAGCGGGCAGGGGCCACATCTGGCCCCCGGGCCACAGTTCTGAGACCAATTATTGGTTGTCCCGACGCGAGAAGATGTATTTAGTAGTATCCGCTGCACTACGTTTCGGTGAGCCTATACAAAGATCACCCGTTGTGTGCCAGGTTTTTTCCATTCTCTTTGGGTCCAACAGGTAAGAGGAATGTGAGATAATGGGATTCCATACGGGTGATTGTGACAAGTTATTGGGAGGGCAGTGAACTTCGCACACCTCTCTGTACACAACGTTCTTCATGACAATGGTACAATAGGTATCACTCGGATCAATGAGGGTCAGTTTGCCTTGTGGGAGTCCTCCGGAATGTGGAACAATGACTCCCCCCTCCTCCTCCTCCCAACAATGAGACCTCTGACCCCCCCCCCCCCCCCCCCGCCGATCAATAACTGCATATACAACAATGGGAGGAATAGGTTAATGAGCGCATTCCTCAGAATAACAGATTTGTTCTATAACCTCCATGTTAGGGAGTCTGACAACACCCAGCTGGTGCTCAGGGTGTCACCTGCATTCCTCATACAGATATCACCAACATGAGGGGGGAGGGAATACCTGAACTGTGCATCATATCCTCCCTACTGGAACCAACGCAACACTGCCGGGCTATGTGCCAGCAGAGAGCTCCATCCCTGAACTAGGAGAGGTAGACTATATCCCTTCACCACCAATAGAGGGCGCCATGGTCACTGCAAGCCAACCACCAGGGGGTGCCATAGACACTGCAAGCCAACCACCAGAGGGCGCCATAGACACTGCAAGCCAACCACCAGAGGGCGCCATAGCAACTGCAAGCCAACCACCAGAGGGCGCCATAGCAACTGCAAGCCAACCACCAGAGGGCGCTAGAGACACTGCAAGCCAACCACCAGAGGATGTCATGGTCACTGCAACCCCACCCCAGGAGGGATCTACTATCCCTGCACCACCAGAGGGCACCACAGTCACTGAAACCCCATCCCAGGAGGTAGCTACTATCCCTGCACCACCAGAGGGGACCAAAGTCACTGCATTACCAACAGAGGGATTATCCCTGAATCATCAACAGAGGGCGCCAAAGTCATTGCAAGCCAACCCCAGGAGGGATCTTCGATCCCTGCACCACCAGAGGGCGTCAAAGTCACTGAAACCTCATCACCAGAGGGATTTATTATCTCCACACCATCAGAGGATGCCATTGTCACTGCAACCCCACCACCAGGAGGGATCTATTATCACTGAACCATCAACAGATGGCGCCATAGTCACTGCAACCCCAACAGAGGGCTCTATTACACCTGGACCATCAACAGAGGGCGCCATAGTCGCTGCAACCCCACCACCAGAGGGATCTATTATGCCTGCACACGAGAGAGAGAGAGAGAGAGAGAGAGAGAGAGAGAGAGAGAGAGAGAGAGAGAGAGATTCATTGTCACCACCAGAGGGCACAATTATTCCAGTGTTTCTACCACCAGATGGCAGTATCTTTCCTACAGTTCTACCAACAGAGGGTGTTATTCCAACATTGTCACCAATTCCATAACACAATTATCCAGGCACAATTATGCAAGCAATGCCAAGCATTAGGACGACGCTATACCTGCAGTGCCACCAGCTGAGAGCTTTCTTATCTCTGCAACACTCAAAAGGGCAATGTTGGTCCTGTACCACCACATGGCGCTATTATTCCTGCACCAGCAGAGGGCCCTATTCCTGAATGACAAAGAGCACCTTTTCTGTGCACCCCTAACAGTAGAGGGTGCCATTATTCCTGCATCACCACCAGCAAAAGGAGGCTAAATTCCCGGTACCACCTCCAGCAGAGGGTGCTATAATCCCTGCACCCCCACCAGCAGAGGGCATAATTATTCCAGCAACGGCAGGTATAACAGCACTCTGTGGTGGTGTAGAACTAATTGTGCCCTCTGGTGGGTGCTGTAAAAATATGAAGGCCTTCTGCTGTTGGCGCGGCAGGTACAATAGCACCCTTTGGTGGGGGCGTTGCTGGAATAATTATGCCCTCTGCTGGTGTACCTGTAGAGGGCGCTTTTATTCCTGCACTATCACCAGCAGAGGGTGCCATTACTCTGTCAAAGTATTCTAGGGGTGCTTTCCCACCATGCTGCACTCTAACATGGCACACTGGCCCAGTTAAGAATATGAGCATAGCAAGGATGGCAGGGAGGGGAATTACTGGAAAAAAAAAAAAAGTAGAAAAAAGCAAAAAAAAATTCCCGACCGCAGAGAAATTAGTAGGCACTCAGATCACAGGTCAAGAGATGGTACACGATGATCTCTATGAAGAGAAAGCGCCTTCTGTGCCAAGTCACACAGGAAACCGCTAGTTACAGAATTAGATTGCTCAACGAGATTCATTCAGGAGAATTAGACCTCACGAAAAAGAAAGCAAGAAAGAAAGAAAGAGAGAAAGACCAAAGAGAAGAGAAGAAGAGGAGAAAAAGAAAGAGAAGAGAAGAAGAGGAGAAAAAGAAAGAGAAGAGAAGAAGAGAAGAGGAGAACAAGAAAGAGAAGAAGAGGAGAAAAAGAAAGAGAAGAGAAGAAGAGAAGAGGAGAAAAAGAAAGAGAAGAGAAGAAGAGAAGAGGAGAACAAGAAAGAGAAGAGAAGAAGAGAAGAGGAGAAAAAAAAGAAGAGAAGAAAAAGAGAAGAGAAGAGGAGAAAAAGAGAAGAGAAGAGGAGAAAAAGAAAGAAAGAAAGAAAGAAAGAGAAGAGGAGAAAAAGAAAGAAAGAGAAGAGGAGAAAAAGAAAGAAAGAAAGAAAGAAAGAAAGAAAGAAAGAAAGAGAGAAGAGGAGAAAAAGAAAGAAAAAGAGAGAAGAGGAGAAAAAGAAAGAAAGAGAGAAGAGGAGAAAAAGAAAGAAAAAGAGAGAAGAGGAGAAAAAGAAAGAAAAAGAGAGAAAAGAGGAGAAAAAGAAAGAAAAAGAGAGAAGAGGAGAAAAAGAAAGAAAAAGAGAGAAGAGGAGAAAAAGAAAAAAAAAGAGAGAAGAGGAGAAAAAGAAAGAAAAAGAGAGAAGAGGAGAAAAAGAAAGAAAAAGAGAGAAGAGGAGAAAAAGAAAGAAAAAGAGAGAAGAGGAGAAAAAGAAAGAAAAAGAGAGAAGAGGAGAAAAAGAAAGAAAAGAGAGAAGAGGAGAAAAAGAAAGAAAGAGAGAAGAGGAGAAAAAGAAAGAAAGAGAGAAGAGGAGAAAAAGAAAGAAAGAAAGAGAGAAAGAAAGAGAGAAAGAAAGAAAGAAAGAAAGAAAGAAAGAAAGAAAGAAAGAAGAGGAGAAAAAGAAAGAAAGAAGAAGAGGAGAGAAAGAAGAAGAGGAGAAAAAGAAAGAAAGAAGAAGAGGAGAAAAAAAAAGAAAGAGAAGAGGAGAAAAAGAAAGAAAAAGAGAGAAGAGGAGAAAAAGAAAGAAAAGAGAGAAGAGGAGAAAAAGAAAGAAAGAGAGAAGAGGCGAAAAAGAAAGAAAGAGAGAAGAGGAGAAAAAGAAAGAAAGAAAGAAAGAGAGAAAGAAAGAAAGAAAGAAAGAAAGAAAGAAAGAAAGAAAGAAAGAAAAAGAAAGAAAGAAGAAGAGGAGAGAAAGAAGAAGAGGAGAAAAAGAAAGAAAGAAGAAGAGGAGAAAAAAAAAGAAAGAGAAGAGGAGAAAAAGAGAGAGAGAAGAGAAGAGAAGAAAAAAAAGAAAGAAAAAGAAAAAAAGAAAGAAAAAGAAAAAAAGAAAAAAGCAAAGCAAAGAAAGAAAAAAGAGGGAGAAAAAGATGACCACCTAGACTGCAATGAGGTTTTGTTTTTGGGGCCCTTCTACTCTTGGGGCCCCAGGTATAAGGCCAGAGCAGCGTCTGAACAGGTAAACCCCAATCTGTGAGACAAGAGCGCCCTCTGGTGGAGGAATCCCGCCATCAGTGGGCCCATTAGAATGGGTTGGAGGAGGATGCTGGGGTTTTGGGTTTCACTTTTTTTTTTTTTTTGTGCGATTGCAACACCCTCTGTCCATTCTTCTCTGAGAATTTTCTCGGCTCATTTGTACCTCATCATAAAAATAATCCAAATGGAACGCCAACAATTTCCACCCATTTTGTGCCCATTTCCCCCCAGAAGCGCATTAATCTGGAATCGATGGAAAGAACTTTTCTCGTGTTTTTGGGGATTTTCCAACATGGGTCACATTCCTTCCCCCGTGTATAGGAGGCAATGTACAGAGAAATCAGAGAGGCTTATTGTTGAACACACATGTCCTAGAGGTGCCCTCCCAGCAGGGGGCAGTAGACTGATCATTGTCCTCCATGGTTATGGCCCCTCGGGGTGACTTGTTCTGCATTCCTCGCATTGATCCTGTCTATGTGATTGAGAGAAGGCCCTGCCCCTGGCTCTTGGGCTCCCTGTTGCTTACTCCGTCAGATGGGCCCCCGGGGGCCCCATTCCACACTTGACCCTGGAACACCTGCATGGCAAAGTTCAATGTCAGACACATGCCTGAGCACAGGCCGCAGCACCTACCCGATCAATCACACCCAGCAGGAATTCGAGGAAGTGGCGGCTTCCGGCACTCAAATACAACAAATATTCTAATACTGTGATTAGAGCCAATCATAAATCTGCAGCTTCCATTCAAATAACCCGCTGATCCTGCCATTGAGGGCCTTGTTCAGGCACTTCCTGTTACCAGGTGACAACGCTCTGTCCCCATCTCACAATCGTGCTCCTGCGTTGTCACCGGGTCTCATCTAGTCTTCAGATGGTGACTACACGTAGCCTTTTCAGCACACATTACACAGACCCGGCCCACTGTTGTCACCCTCGGGAAACGCCACGCAGACGTCGCTGGAGTGCGGGCAAACAGGAAACAGCTGCAGGAGGCCGCAGGAGATCCGCAGCACTGAGATGTAACAAAGGGTGACACAAGAGAGAAACCCAGAAAGGGAGAGTGTGTTGTCACTCCATGACAGGAAGTGCCTGAACAAGGACTTTCATGGCAGGATCACCGGGGATTACAGTATTGAAGATTGGAATTCCCTTTGGATTGATATTCATATACTATATAATGGGATATCATCTATAGAACGTATGATAACTATCACCTCCTGAACATCAGCACTGGGAGAGGGAGGAGCATCATTCTGAGCCAATCAGTCCTTACGGCAGTGCATAGTGCTATGACAGAGTACAGGGCCCTGCTGATTGGAAGAGAGAAGAGAGACGACCTCATCTGCTGCTCCTTCATCATCTATGCTGCGGTGCCAAGCCATGCGTGCGGTCAGTGAGGGCGCTGCGGTGCGGACCAGCGTGCGGTCAGTGAGGGCGCTACGGTGCAGAGCAGTGTGCGGTCAGTGAGGGCGGTGCGGTGCAGAGCAGTGTGCGGTCAGTGAGGGCGCTGCGGTGCGGAGCAGTGAGGGTGCTGCGGAGCTGGTGCGGTCAGTGAGGGTACTGCAGTGCGGAGCTGTGTGCGGGTGCTGCGGTGCAAAGCAGTGTGCGGTCAGCGAGGGTGCTGCGGTGCGGAGCAGTGTGCGGTCAGCGAGGGTGCTGCGGTGCGGAGCAGTGTGCGGTCAGCGAGGGTGCTGCGGTGCGGAGCAGTGTGCGGTCAGCGAGGGTGCTGCGGAGCAGTGTGCGGTCAGTGAGGGCGCTGCGGTGCAGAGCAGTGTACGGTCAGTGAGGGCGCTGCGGTGCGGAGCAGTGTGCGGTCAGTGAGGGCGCTGCGGTGCGGAGCAGTGTGCGGTCAGTGAGGGCGCTGCGGTGCAGAGCAGTGTAGGTCAGTGAGGGTACTGCAGTGCGGAGCTGTGTGCGGGTGCTGCGGTGCAAAGCAGCGTGCGGTCAGCGAGGGTGCTGCGGAGCCGAGCAGCGTGCGGTCAGCGAGGGTGCTGCGGAGCTGCGTGCAGTCAGCGAGGGTGCTGCGTGCGGTCAGCGAGGGTGCTGCGGAGCTGCGTGCGGTCAGCGAGAGTGCTGCGGAGCTGCGTGCTGTCAGCGAGGGTGCTGCGGAGCTGCGTGCGGTCAGCGAGGGTGCTGCGGAGCTGCGTGCGGTCAGCGAGGGTGCTGCGGAGCTGCGTGCGGTCAGCGAGGGTGCTGCGGAGCTGCGTGCGGTCAGCGAGGGTGCTGCGGAGCTGCGTGCGGTCAGCGAGGGTGCTGCGGAGCTGCGTGCGGTCAGCGAGGGTGCTGCGGAGCTGCGTGCGGTCAGCGAGGGTGCTGCGGAGCTGCGTGCGGTCAGCGAGGGTGCTGTGGTCAATGCAGTATTGCAGAGATCAGTGCGGTCGGTGCGCTTTGTGCGGTGGGTGCGCTCCGTGTCGGTGAAGTTGTCGCTGTAGATCTAGAAGGACTCGGATAACGGGAAGTGTCGGCACACAGAGTGGGGGGGAGGGGCCCACAACAAAGGCTACACCTGAGAGGAGCGACACGCATGGATAGCACAAAGCAAACAGCGCAGAGGACATCTGACCGCAGCCAAATACCACACCGAATAACGGATCTCACATCTCCACCAATCACAGGGCTCAGACAATGCCGCATTATATGATCCCGCATGCTGGAAAATCTCTGCCAATCACATGACCTGCCCAGGCAACGCACACATCCGTCTACATGGAGGTCAGGAATCCGCAGTTCTATGTATGGGGTCCTGACTATGCAGGTGCTTCCCAGCGCGCAGGCTCTAGTCTGATCGGACATTTTCCAGCGCGGAGGCTCTAGTCTGAGCAGACATTTTCCAGCGCGGAGGCTCTAGTATGATTTAGACATTTTCCAGCGCGCTGGCTCTAGTCTGATCAGACATTTTCCAGCGTGCAGGCTCTAGTCTGACTGCAGACGATGCCACCCTCAGTCCCCCGTCCAGAGGTCGGTGGCAGGAATGTGCGGCATCGCCCGCCCCTCACCTTCCCTACATCCCCGAATTCCTACACACAGGTTACAAGCGGCCCTTGGTGGGGTAAAGTCTGCCTTTACAACCCGTCCAATCACCGCCGCGCTGGTCTCCATGGAAACGGAACCGCCCAGCGTTGGTAAACAGGACTGCGATCACAATACAGGGAGGGGCCCCAACGGCTGCCGGCTGACACCAGGGCGGGGACACAGCCGCTGGCACGACGCCCGAATGCTGGAAGAACTTGTTATCGTGGAGGGGAAACGTCTGCGGAAAAAACTTTTTTGTCACCTTTCTACGACATTCAGAATAATCCGGCCAATCAGGGCTCGTCTACGCCAATAAAAAATAAATAAAAAAACGCCTCCTTTTTATTATCGCTTCACTGCACGGTTCATCGCGTCTTGTGCACCACATATACCGGGGCGCAGTTTTATTTCACTGCCCCGACCTGCAACAATGTAAACTGGTTACTAAAATGTATCCAAATCCAATGTTTATAAACAGTGGCCCGGATTCAGGTAGATTTGCGCATTTTTTACGGAGGCGCAGGGCAACGTTTTTGCCCTGCGCCCCCGCAAATTTACTGCGCTGCCCTTGATTCACGGAGCAGTAGCTCCGTAAATTGCGTGGGCGCGCCGGCAAAATGCCCGGCGTAAGCGCGCGCAATTTAAATGATCCCGTAGGGGGCGGGAATCATTTAAATTAGGCGCGTTCCCGCGCCGATCGTAGAGCGCATGCTCCGTCGGGAAACTTTCCCGACGTGCGTTGCCGCAAGGACGTCATTTGCTTCAAAGTGAACGTGAATGGCGTCCAGCGCCATTGACGAATCACTTACGCAAACGACGTAAATTTGAAATTTCGCGACGCGGGAACGACGGGTATACGTAACATTGGCTAATAGCAGGGGCAGCCTTACGCGAAAAACGCCGTACGGAAACTACGTAAACTGCGTACGCAGGGCTCGCGTAACGTTGTGAATCGGCGTTAGTATGCAATTTGCATACTATACGCTGAGCACAACGGGAACGCCACCTAGCGGCCATCGCAAGAATGCAGCCTAAGATATGTGGGCATAAGAGCCTTATGCCGCGCATATCTTAGGCTGCAGTCGGCGTAACGAGGTTCCCGAATCAGGAGCATTCGTTACGCCGGGGCAAGTAAGCAATTGCGCTGTGTAACTATGGTTACACAGGCGCAATTGCTTCTTGAATCCGGGCCAATGTTACTTTGTATCTCTCCCGTCTGATCAATGTTTATAAACAATGTTACTTTTTTTTCTAAACATTGATCAGACAGGATGTAGAGAGATACAATGTTACTATGCATCTCTATCGCACCCCAGATGTTTTGGAACTATATTTCCCATGATGCTCCGCCACTCTGCAGTGTAGCTGAGCATCATGGGAAATGTAGTTCCAAAACATCTGGTGCCCCAAGGCTCTCCATCACTGGCCTAGGGGATTAAAGCCCAACTCCGGGGATTGAGATCTAGTCTTCAATAGACCGCATAGGCTATTCGGCCACTCGGCCCGCACCCAATACGTCTTTGCAAAACCGTGCTGTACAAAACCTGTGGGAGGGGCCTAGTAGGCTCCGCCCTGCCAAAAACGACCACAGGAGGAGCTATAAAAATTGGTGACCAATGCCAAGCATGCACATGGTCACCAAAGCCACCAACAGGAGCAATGGACCCCTTACTACGCAGCTGAGGGCGGGGTTGGGATGGACTTTCTGATCACACGACCACCGTGATTGGTTGTTACAGTCGTCACGTTTGAGTGCCCGCCCCCCCAACGGCTCTTAACACAGGACTAAAGACCGGGAGTCACCTAGGAATCGATCGCAGTATTGGAAGCATGCAGTGATCGCAGAACCTGCATCGGCCCATGGGCACGTGTGCGGCGTCTGGGTGATGATCATCGTCCCCTCGCAGCCACCAATCAGACGGCACCATTGCATTCTCCAGTATATTTTGCACGCAACACAGACAGTTCGTATTTCAGAGATCTACATAATTAAAGGCCCCTCCCATTGCTGATGATATGCAGCCGCCATCGTGACCCATATTGGGTGCCGCTCAAGTGGCAAACCACTAAGCGTGCGGGCAAGGACGGTGCTCGGTTCCAACTGCCAACATGGGAAGAAAGAACGTTCTATGAGCCGTACAGCTCTGCAAGACCATGTACTTTAGGTGCAAGACAGCCTCAGTCTGGCCACGCCCCCTCAACATGTTTTGTTCCGCCCCCAGAGCTGAAAGACCCTGTGCTTAGGTGTACGACAGCCTCAGCCCTGGCTCCAGCCAGGTCACACTCCAATGTGTTTCGTCATGCCCCCAGAGCTTCGTCTAAGGACGAAGCTCTGGGGGAGGAACAAAACACATGGGGGCCGTGGCCTTGCTGGAGCCAAGGCGGAGGCTGTAATAGCTGCAATACCCTGTGCTTAGGTGTACAAAAGCCTCAACCCTGGCTCCAGCCAGGTCACACTCCCGCCTCCCCAAACATGTTTCGTCATGCCCCCAGAGCTTCGTCTTGGGGAACATGACTATGCTCTTGGGGAGGTACAAAACATGTTGGACAGGACTGACTGGAGCCAAGGCTGAGGCGGTCATAACTGCAAGACCCTGTGCTTGGGTGTATGACAGCCTCAGCCCTGGCTCGAGCCAGGTCACGCTCCCCCAACGTGTTTCGTTCTGCCCCAGAGCTTAATCATGGGGGATCATGACTATGCTTTGGGGGAGAAACAAAACACATTGGGGGGCCTTGCTGGAGATGGGGCTGAGGCTGCTATAGCTGCAAGACCCTGAGCTTAGGTGTACGACAGCCTCAGCCCTGGCTCCAGCCAGTTCACGTTCCCCCAACGTGTTTCGTTCCATCCCTAGAGCTTTGTCTTGGGGATCAGGATTAAGCTCTTGGGGAGGAACAAAACATGTTGGCGTATGGCCTTGCTGGAGGCTGCAATAGCTGCAAGACCTAGTGCTTAAGTGTAAGAAAGCCTCAGCCCTGGCTCCAGCCAGATCGCTCTGCCCCCAAAGCTTCGTCTTGGGGAATCAGGACCAAGCTCTGGAGGAACGAAACGTGTTGGGGCGTGGCCTGGCTGGAGCCAAGGCTGAGGCGGTCATAACTGCAAGACCCTGTGCTTAGGTGTACAATAGCCTCAGCCTGGCCACACCCCCTACATGTTTCGTTCCACCCCCAGAGCTTAGTTTTAGGGAACATTCCTAAGCTCTGAGGGAGGTACGAAACACGTTGGGCGGGGCCTGGCTAGAGCCAAGGCTGAGGCTGTCATAGTTGCAAGCCCCTGTGCTTGGGTGTATGACAGCCTCAGCCCTGGCTCCAGCCATGCCCCGCCCAACGTGTTTCGTACCTCCCCCAGAGCTTCGTCTTGGGATCATGACCAAGCTCTTGGGGGAGGCACGAAACGTGTTGGGCGGGTCTGACTAGAGTCAAGGCTGAAGCGGTCATACACCTAGCAGAGGGTCTTGTAGAGATGTATGGCTCATAGGTATATCCGATGTTACATCCGTCTGATCATCATTCTGCATTATATCCGACGTTACATCCGTCTGCTGTATATTAAATGATCGAATGTGGAAAGTCAGCCAATCTGGCAGCTATCATGTCACGTGATCACCCCGAGCCCATAACCAACAGAAAACAGATTCTTCATATAGAAAACCTGATCCATCCTGACCAGAGCACAGGATGTCCAGTATAATATCTATAACCTGGGGCCCTAAAGAACAACAATTATTTAAAACCGTCCAGTCAACTGCGGAAAATCTGGGCACTGCAATGCGCCATACAGAGGGTGGGGGGAACTGTTCTGGAGTCAGGCAAGGACGGGGGGACCTGTTCTGGAGTCAGGCAAGGACGGGGGGACCTGTTCTGGAGTCAGGCAAGGACGGGGGGACCTGCTCTGGAGTCAGGCAAGGACGGGGGGACCTGCTCTGGAGTCAGGCAAGGACGGGGGGACCTGCTCTGGAGTCAGGCAAGGACGGGGGGACCTGCTCTGGAGTCAGGCAAGGACGGGGGGACCTGCTCTGGAGTCAGGCAAGGACGGGGGGACCTGCTCTGGAGTCAGGCAAGGACGGGGGGACCTGCTCTGGAGTCAGGCAAGGACGGGGGGGGGACCTGTTCTGGAGTCAGGCAAGGACGGGGGGGGACCTGTTCTGGAGTCAGGCAAGGACGGGGGGGGACCTGTTCTGGAGTCAGGCAAGGACGGGGGGGACCTGTTCTGGAGTCAGGCAAGGACGGGGGGGACCTGTTCTGGAGTCAGGCAAGGACGGGGGGGACCTGTTCTGGAGTCAGGCAAGGACGGGGGGGACCTGTTCTGGAGTCAGGCAAGGACGGGGGGGACCTGTTCTGGAGTCAGGCAAGGACAGGGGGGACCTGTTCTGGAGTCAGGCAAGGACGGGGGGGACCTGTTCTGGAGTCAGGCAAGGACGGGGGGGGACCTGTTCTGGAGTCAGGCAAGGACGGGGGGGACCTGTTCTGGAGTCAGGCAAGGACGGGGGGGACCTGTTCTGGAGTCAGGCAAGGACGGGGGGGACCTGTTCTGGAGTCAGGCAAGGACGGGGGGGACCTGTTCTGGAGTCAGGCAAGGACGGGGGGGACCTGTTCTGGAGTCAGGCAAGGACCTGTTCTGGAGTCAGGCAAGGACGGGGGGACCTGTTCTGGAGTCAGGCAAGGACGGGGGTACCTGTTCTGGAGACAGGCAAGGATGGGGGTAGCTGTTCTGGAGTCAGGCAAGGATGGGGGTACCGGTTCTGGAGTCAGGCAAGGATGGGGGTACCGGTTCTGGAGTCAGGCAAGGACGGGCGTACCTGTTCTGGAGTCAGGCAAGGACGGGGGTACCGGTTCTGGAGTAAGGTAAGGTTGAGATTGCCAATTTTGGGATAAGTAATAGTTAAGAGCACCTGTTCTGGGTGTCGGGGGTCAGTAGAGGTTGAGGGGTGTCCAATCTGTAATTGAGGTTAGGTGAGGTTGGAGGTATCTGTTCTGGGTATTGGGGTGAGGTTGGGGGCATCTGTTCTGGCTACTAACGTTAGGAGAGATTGAGGAAGGGGGGATACCTGTGTTGGGGTCAGGTGAGGTTGGGGTACCTGTTCTGGGTATTGGAGAACCTGTTCTAGGATCAGGTGAGGTTGGGGTACCTGTTCTGGGTGTTTTGGGGGGGGGGGGAATCAGGTCATGTTGGAGGTACCACCTGTTCTGTGTGTTGGGTCAGGTGAGGTTGGTGTACCTGTTCCGGGTGTTGGGGTGTCAGGTGAGGTTGGGACACATGTTCTGGGTGTTGGGGGGGGTCAGGTGAGGTTAGGGCACCTGTTCTGGGTGTTGGGGGGGGGGGTCAGGTGAGGTTGGGGCACCTGTTCTGGGTGTTGGGGGGGGGGGGGGGGTCAGGTGAGGTTGGGGTACCTGTTCTGGGTGTTGGGGGTCAGGTGAGGTTGGGGTACCTGTTCTGGGTGTTGGGGGGGGGGGGATCAGTTCATGTTGGAGGTACCACCTGATCTGTGTGTTGGGTCAGGTGAGGTTGGGGTACCTGTTCTGGATGTTGGGGGTCAGGTGAGGTTGGGGTACCTGTTCTGGATGTTGGGGGTCAGGTGAGGTTGGGGTACCTGTTCTGGATGTTGGGGGTCAGGTGAGGTTGGGGTACCTGTTCTGGATGTTGGGGGTCAGGTGAGGTTGGGGTACCTGTTCTGGATGTTGGGGGTCAGGTGAGGTTGGGGTACCTGTTCTGGGTGTTTTGGGGGGGGGGGAATCAGTTCATGTTGGAGGTACCACCTGATCTGTGTGTTGGGTCAGGTGAGGTTGGGGTACCTGTTCCGGGTGTTGGGGGGGTCAGGTGAGGTTGGGGTACCTGTTCCGGGTGTTGGGGGGTCAGGTGAGGTTGGGGCACCTGTTCCGGGTGTTGGGGGGTCAGGTGAGGTTGGGGCACCTGTTCCGGGTGTTGGGGGGTCAGGTGAGGTTGGAGCACCTGTTCCGGGTGTTGGGGGGGGGGGGGGGTCAGGTGAGGTTGGAGCACCTGTTCCGGGTGAGGGGGGGGGGGGGCAGGTGAGGTTGGGGCACCTGTTCCGGGTGTTGGGGGGGTCAGGTGAGGTTGGGGCACCTGTTCCGGGTGTTGGGGGGGTCAGGTGAGGTTGGGGTACCTGTTCCGGGTGTTGGGGGGGTCAGGTGAAGTTGGGGTACCTGTTCCGGGTGTTGGGGGGGTCAGGTGAGGTTGGGGTACCTGTTCCGGGGGTTGGGGGGTCAGGTGAGGTTGGGGTACCTGTTCCGGGTGTTGGGGGGGTCAGGTGAGGTTGGGGTACCTGTTCTGGGTGTTGGGGGGGTCAGGTGAGGTTGGGGTACCTGTTCTGGGTGTTGGGGGGTCAGGTGAGGTTGGGGTACCTGTTCTGGGTGTTGGGGGGTCAGGTGAGGTTGGGGTACCTGTTCTGGATGTTGGGTGTCAGGTGAGGTTGGGGTACCTGTTCTGGATGTTGGGGGGTCAGGTGAGGTTGGTGTACCTGTTCCGGGTGTTTGGGGGTCAGGTGAGGTTGGTGCACCTGTTCCGGGTGTTGGGGGGGTCAGGTGAGGTTGGGGTACCTGTTCTGGGTGTTGGGGGGGGTCAGGTGAGGTTGGGGTACCCGTTCTGGGTGTTTGGGGGGGGGGTGGGTCATGTTGGAGGTACCACCTGTTGTGTGTTGGGTCAGGTGAGGTTGGGGTACCTGTTCTGGGTGTTGGGGGGGGTTGAGGTTGGGGTACCTGTTCCGGGTGTTGGGGGGTCAGGTGAGGTTGGGGTACCTGTTCGGGGTATTGGTGTGTCGTCATGTGAGGTTGGGGCACCTGTTCTGGGTGTTGGGGGTCAGGTGAGGTTGAGGTACCTGTTCTGGGTGTTGGGGGGGATCAGGTGAGGTTGGGGTACCTGTTCTGGGTGTTGGGGGGATCAGGTGAGGTTGGGGTACCTGTTCTGGGTGTTGGGGGGGGTAAGTGAGGTTGGGGTACCCGTGGGTGTTCCTGAACCAGACATGTATATACCTGTGTGGACACTGCACACTGTATAATTGGGGGGGGGGGGCGTCTGTGTGACCCCCGGATAATCTAGCTGTGTATGTTGGGTGATGTAGTACATTGTATGGGGTACAGTAATGAGGGTTGTAGTAGATGGCGGACCCCCCCAATCACACACGGGATGGGGGGCCCCCCCCCCCCCCCCAGTATTAGTAGCAGAGACTGCACATTTCTGGGATGGAAAATGTCATATTGAATATTGATTTGTAGATTCTGTTCCATCCATCGATCGATAATACACTATGAAGATTGCAGCGGCAGGAGTGAGACTCCACACAGTGTGATGAGTGGCACGTGACAGCCGCTCAGGAGGAAATCAGGAGTTGGGTTGCCATGACAACGGCTGTGTACAGAACACGAGTCGGTCCCGGTGTGTGGGGAGATCGGAAGAGGAAAAGTAACAAAATGTAACAAATAAAGAGATCCGGAGCGGTGTACAGAGAAGGGGGCGGACCCCCCAAATGTCATATATTATACACCCCCCCCCCCCCCCCCCCAAAATCATCCCGACCCCCCAAATGTCATTATATATACGCCCCCCCCCATTACTGATACAAAGTTATCCCCTATATTACATACAGAGTACAGAGGGGTAGGTCGGGTGAGGAGGAGGGTAGATCGGTAGGTAGGGAGATCGGTACTTACCTACACAGCAGAGTTTGGAGTAGAGGTGTGCCCCCCGGTGTCCGTCCAGCAGAATCTCCCTCTTATACGAGTAATACCAACCGGAGGAGAGCGGCCGATCTGCCATCCTGCCGGCCCGGAGTCTCCCTCCTCCCGCTGCTCTCCCTCCCCTCCTCCTCCTCCTTCTCCTCTACTACAGATCCGCCCAGAGATCAGCGCTGCCCGGGTCTGCCCCCTGCACCTCCCCCGACCGATCTACTACACAACCGATCTACTACACAACCGATCACCCACTGCACCTCCCCCGACCGATCTACTACACACCCGATCACCCACACACCGATCTACTACACACCCGATCACCCACACACCGATCTACTACACACCCGATCTACTACACAACCGATCATCCACTGCACCTCCCCCGACCGATCTACTACACACCGATCACCCACACACCGATCTACTACACAACCGATCATCCACACACCGATCTACTATACACCGATCATCCACTGCACCGATCTACTATACACCGATCATCCACTGCACCTCCCCCGACCGATCTACTACACACCCGATCACCCACACACCCGATCTACTACACAACCGATCACCCACTGCACTGATCGACTACACAACCAAATCTACTGCAACACCGATCACCCACACATAGATCTACTACACAACCGATCATCCCACACCTACTACTCACCCGATCACCCACACCTACTCACCTCTCTACCATATACTACACACCGATCTACTATACAACAGATCATCCCCCACACCTACTACTCACCCGATCATCCACACATAGATCTACTACACAACTATCTACTACACAACCGATCACCCCCCCCCCCCCCCCCTACTCACCTCTACCATATACTACACAACGATCTCATATGTAGTAGCGGAACCTGAAAGCTCACGTGCTACCAAACAACACCGACCGCTATTTCCCTATATTATTATTATTATTATTATTATTATTTATGAGTTATTTAATTAAATTATATGTAGTGATTTATTATTTAATAGTTATGTATTGTTACTATTAATTGTTATTGTTATTATTATTGTTATTAATAATAATAATAATAATAATAATAATAATAATAATAATAATAATATTCTACACTTTGTAAATCTCCGACATGCTGAGAAGACACCTTGTAGGGTCAGGTCGGGTGAAGAAGATTGATGGATGTGCTCCACACCCGACCTGACCCTACAAGGTGTCTTCTTAGCATGTCGGAGATTTACAAAGTGTAGAATATTATTATTATTATTATTATTATTAATAACAATAATAACAATAAATAATAATAGTAACAATACATAACTATTAAATAATAAATCACTACATATAATATAATTAAATAACTCATAAATAATAATAATAATAATAATAATAATAATAATAATAATAATAGTAGTAGTAGTAGTAGTAATAATAATAATAATAATAATAATAATAATAGTAGTAGTAGTAGTAATAATAATAATAATAATAGTAGTAGTAATAATAAACAGCAATAGTGTGATTGCACCAGAAGAGCTTACACTCTAATACCCCCCCCCCCCCAGTCACAGACTATATACACGCCGGGTGTATGATGATCTCTGATATAGATAATACAGCTGAGGAATAAAAGGTCATCGTTTTGTAATATTATATATATAATAGTATAATAAATATTATTTATTATAAAAGTTATAAAAAAAAGGAGGAAATAATAGCAGTGTGACATCCGACAGTTTTTTCTTCTATAAAACGAATGCAGTGTCCCCCAAACTGCACCCCTTTTCTTGTCTATATCTAGCCATGGGGCACAGTTCCTGTCATCATCACCAACAATGGGGCACCAATTCCACACATCCCTCCCACCCAGGACTGTCTTTTCGCATGGGCTCCTGCCCAGCGACCCCAGCCAAGCATCATGCAGCCCCCCGCACTAATATATCCCCCGCCCTTTACTTGCAAGTACAGTAAAACCTTGCTTTGAGAGTAACTTGGTTTGAGAGCGTTTTGCAAGACAAGCAAAAATGTTTTAATAAATTTTGCCTTGATGTACAAGCGATGTCTTGATATAAGAGTAGCGTCATGTCACCACTGAGTATAAAAAAAGAAGAGAGGAGCCTCTAAGTGTAGCAATATGGTTACATTTCATGAAGGGACAGCATTTAGCAACTTATTGCTACACTTAGGCTCCATTCACACCTGAACGCGGCGTTTTGTCCCGCGATTTGCCACGACAAAACGCAGCGTTTTTTACCGCGGTTTTCGCTGGAGGGGTGATTTACACATTGTCGGCTATGGCCGAACGCCGAAGCCGCCTGAATAAAAAAGGGTCAGGGACTTGTTTTGAGCTTCAGGCGTACGGCGTGGAGATGAGAACCATCTCCATAGCCGACAATGTTAAATCGCCCCTCCAGCGTATTTCAGGCTGCAATAGCATCGGGTGTAAAACCGCCTAGGTGTGAATGGAGCCTAAGAGGCGCCTCTCTTCTCTTTTATACCCTGTAAAAAAAAAATAATGCTTTGATATACAAGCGCTTTGGATTACAAGCATGTTTCTGGAACGAATTATGCTCACAATCCAAGGTTTTACTGTAGCGTAGTTTCTTGGTCTAGCAGTGGGGTAGGAGAGTGACAGGCGCCCCCCCCCCCCATGATTGCCAATAAGTGTGACTGGCCGGACTGGTGGAGCCTAAAGCTCCGCCTACCCTCCTCTGCGCAGCATCATCTTCTCTCGAGCACAAGGCGTCTGACGTCACGTGACGCAAGGTCGGTGAGGAGGAGAACTGGCTGGAGAAGAGAAGAGACTTGGACAATTGGATGAAGGGGACCCCCCCTCCCCCCAGGTACTATACATTACCAAAGTCACAACGATCTCATCATCATCATGTGCGCCAACTGCCAAGAAGCCAAATATAGTGCGCAATATGGATTAAATAAAATTATGCATAGCCATAGATATCATGAAGTGATGTTCTTTGTACAGCACTGCGGTATTTGTCAGAGCTATATAAATGTATAATAATAATAATAATAATAATACTGTGTGTGTGTTTTGACAACATTCAAGTGTAAGCTCCTCTGGTACAGAGACTGATATGATTGGCTCAGTGTTCTCTGTACAGCACTGCGGTGTATGTCAGAGCTATAAAAATGTATAATAATAGTGTGCGACTGTGGTGGGGACATTAAAGTGTAAGCTCCTCTGGTGCAGAGACTGATACCACAGCGCTGTACAAAGATCACTGAGCCAGTCACACCAGTCTCTGTACCAGAAGAGCTTACACTCTAATGTCCCCCCACAGTCCATTATTATACATTTATATATCTCTGACATATACCGCAGTGCTGTACAGAGAACGCCGAGCCATTTAAATGTATAATAATAATAATACTGTGTGTGTGTGGGGTGTGGACAATGACATTAGAGTGTAAGCTCCTCTGGTGCAGAGACTGATGTGACTGGCTCAGTGTTCCCTGTACAGCACTGCGGTATATGTCAGAGCTATATAAATGTATAATAATAATAATAATAATAATAATAATAATAATAATCCTGCTTGTGTGTGTGTGGGGGGGGGGGGGACATTAGAGTGTAAGCTCTTCTGGTACAGAGACTGATGTGATTGGCTCAGTATTCTCTGTACAGCACTGCAGTATATGTCAGAGCTATATAAATGTATATTATTTCTATTATTATTATTATTATTAAGTGACAACTAGGGGGGGGGGGGCATTAGAGTGTAAGCTCTTCTGGTACAGAGACTGATGTGGCTGGCTCACTGTTCTCTGTACAGCACTGTCACATATGTCAGAGCTCTAGAAATGCATAATAATAATAAATAATAATATTATTAATATTATTTATTATTATTAATTTTATTATTATTATTAAAGTGTGTGACTGTGGGGGGGGGGGAGAGGGGCGCATTAGCGTGCAAGCTCCTCTGGTACAGAGACTGATGTGATTGGCTCAGTGATCTCTGTACAGTGCTGCGGTATATGTCAGAGCTATAGAAATATATAATAATAATAATAATTAGTGTGTGTGTGTGTGTGTGTGGGGGGGGGGGGGCGCATTAGAGTGTAAGCTCCTCTGGTAGAGACACTGATGTGATTGGCTCCCTGTTCTCGGTACATCACTGTAGTTTTTTTGCACAGGCTGGCAACACAACAAAACATCCCCCAAAAATTGGCGTGCACAATTATTGGCAAGGCGGCGCTCCACGGTGCCCTGTAGTGCATTACATGGTGTCGTAGTGCCCCGTTCGGAGCCGGGCTGGGTTGGGTACCAGTGAAAACAAACGGCACCATAACATGCGTTGAGGTGCGTTGTGGTGGTCATGTGAACATCACTGCCCTGGAAAGGTGGAAATGAGCCCTCAGGGTGGAGCAGATTTTAAAATAAAAAAAACTTGGTGAATAAAAAAAACAATAAAACTTTTTATTTTTTTGGAATAAATTGCTGAATTCTATGAAGAGACTTTATTGTATTCCTTTCCCCTTTTGTTGTGATCCGGGAAGCCATCAGAGGAACGCCCCGGGGCAGCTCTATGAACAGACTAATCTAAGCGTTTCCGAAAATCAGCGATCTCGCCATTTCCAGAATAAGTTGTTCGCCTCACACTCCGGGATCAACCAGGTGAATGGAACCGGAATATCAGGTCCCGGGAGGAGGAAAGTGACAAACAAGAGCGAAAATAATCTGAATGGAGGAAAAAGGCGGGGTGTGAGGACCGGGGAACACCCTGGGTACTGGGAACACCCCGATTATCTGGCGGGAAGACGTCCTACCACTATGGGAATCGTTCAACAGAGGACGCGGAAAAAGTGACGACAAGATGCTATTATACATTTATATAACTCTGACATATACCACGGTGCTGTACAGAGATAACTGAGCCATTCGCATCACTCTCTGTACCAGAAGAGCTTACACTCTAATGGCTTAGCACACTTGATGGCTCTTTAATAGTGGCAGTAGAGTCAGAGGTCACATGACCTGCTGCAGATTGGCAGTCGGTGGTGTCGGCATACAAGGGTCTGACCGTACTGGGGGGAGGGGGGGGGGATATTTCTCTGTTAAGTGAAGATCCCCCATAAAACAAGTCCAGTATTGGGACAACAGGGGTATTATGGTACAGGGATTAGCTTTATTTCCACTGCTGGCGCCCCGGCAGCTGGCAGCTCTTGTACGCATGGATGCCACCAGGCCAACAGGAAACCACAACGGAGTGCCGCGCCTCGGCGGCGTTTATGACCAGCTCAGTTTTTCCAGTTTCGAAAGAGAATTAAAAGCAGCAAAAGATGGAAAATTCCAAAATATAATGGCGTAGAGCGGGGGGAGGCGGGGCCGGGGGTACCGGTGTTGGTGGGAAACGAGTCGTATTACGGAGTCGCAGCCAGACGCCGTTCCCAGTTCTGCTACAAAGTCTGAAAATTGCCTCCAATGATCAGCTTACAGTAGGAGGGAGGGAGGAGGAGGAGGAAGGAGGGGGGGGGGGGCTGATCACTGTCCAAAACCAGTAAATCCAAATTCCCAGAAAAACTAGATCTGGTCTCCACCGCCATCCCGGGTGGAGGGAAATGCAAGACATTTGGGGGAATTTAATAAAACAATATGGGGGGGGGGATGGGAGAAAGCCAAGGCAATTGGCAGACTGGGCCCGGGGGGGAAGCCAAGGCAATGGGCAGACTGGGCTCGGGGGGGGGGGGGGAGCAAGGCAATGGGCAGACTGGGCCCAGGGGGAAGCCAAGGCAATGGGCAGACTGGGCCCAGGGGGAAGCCAAGGCAATGGGAAGACTGGGCCCAGGGGGAAGCCAAGGCAATGGGAAGACTGGGCCCAGGGGGAAGCCAAGGCAATGGGAAGACTGGGCGCAGGGGGAAGCCAAGGCAATGGGCAGACTGGGCCCAGGGGGAAGCCAAGGCAATGGGCAGACTGGGCCCAGGGGGAAGCCAGAGCAATGGGCAGACTGGGCCACAGGAAGCCAAAGCAATGGGCAGACTGGGCCACGGGAAGCCAACGCAATGGGCAGACTGGGCCACGGGAAGCCAACGCAATAGGCAGAGTGGGCCACGGGAAGCCAACGCAATGGGCAGACTGGGCCACGAGAAGCCAAAGCAATGGGCAGACTGGGCCACGGGAAGCCAAAGCAATGGGCAGACTGGGCCACGGGAAGCCAAAGCAATGGGCAGACTGGGCCACGGGAAGCCAAAGCAATGGGCAGACTGGGCCACGGGAAGCCAAAGCAATGGGCAGACTGGGCCACGGGAAGCCAAAGCAATGGGCAGACTGGGCCACGGGAAGCCAAAGCAATGGGCAGACTGGGCCACGGGAAGCCAAAGCAATGGGCAGACTGGGCCACGGGAAGCCAAAGCAATGGGCAGACAGGGCCACGGGAAGCCAGACTGGGCCGGGGGAAAGCCAAGGCAGTAGGCAGACTGGCCCGGGGGGAAGCCAGACTGGGTCACAGGAAACCAAAAGCAATAGGCAGACTGGGCTGGGTGGGGGGGAACCAGGGCAATGGGCAGACTGGGCCGGGGGAAGCCAGACTGGGCCGGGGGAAGCCAGAGCAATGGGCAGACTGGGCCGGGGGGGGGGGGGGAGCCGGGGAAATGGGCAAACTGGGCCACAGAAAGCCAGGGCCACAGGAAGCTAGGGCAATGGACAGACTGGGCCACAGGAAGCCAGGGCAATGGGCAGACTGGTCTGGGGGAACTCATAGCAATGGATGGGTTGGCCACCTTGATGGGGCTAAACCATTTGGGGAAGATATCAACCCTCTAGACAATAACAGACTATTTCGGGGTGGTTGCTATGGGTTTACGGCACACCACAAACTCCCACATACGTTCCCCGGCACACAGATTAGAGGGAGCGGAGTGACCGCCGTCACGTTCGTCTGCGGACAACATATGGAACAATATGTATAAATAACCGTACAGCCTGTGAGTCAGATTTCTCTTTTTCCAGATATTCTGCCAAGCCGGCCGCGTGTACAGGCTGCAGCGGGGCTACTGCCAGTGCGGACACCATGGTGGCCAGGAGCGCTCCGCTGGGCTCGGGAGGGGAACTTCCTTCTCTGTGGCTGCAGACAAGATGAGTAAGAGCTCAGAAATCTCAACAGTCGTTAATGACTCACAGCAGGCAGCAATATACACCCTGTATCCGGCATGGGGGGGTATTGGGGTGCTCAGAGGGGGAACACCACAAATCTGCACGTGGTACAGCTCACAGGACTACCGATCTCTACTCTGCAGCACAAAGTGGCTGAGGCCTTTCCTATTCAATGAACGGAGGGCTTAATAACTGTTGCATGATCAGTTGGGGGGATTTAATAAAACAATGGGGGGGGGGATGGGAGAAAGCAAAGGCAATGGGCAGACTGGGCCAGGGAGAAAGCCAAGGCAATGGGCAGACTGGGCCGGGGGGGGGGGAAAGCCAAGGCAATGGGCAGACTGGGCCGGGGGGGGGGGGGGGGGAAGCCAAGGCAATGGGCAGACTGGGCCGGGGGGGGGGAAAGCCAAGGCAATGGGCAGACTGGGCCGGGGGAAGCCAAGGCAATGGGCAGACTGGGCCGGGGGAAGCCAAGGCAATGGGCAGACTGGGCCGGGGGAAGCCAAGGCAATGGGCAGACTGGGCCGGGGGAAGCAAAGGCAATGGGCAGACTGGGCCGGGGGAAGCCAAGGCAATGGGCAGACTGGGCCGGGGGAAGCCAAGGCAATGGGCAGACTGGGCCAGAGGGAAGCCAAGGCAATGGGCAGACTGGGCCAGAGGGAAGCCAAGGCAATGGGCAGACTGGGCCAGAGGGAAGCCAAGGCAATGGGCAGATTGGGCCGGGGGGGGGGGAAGCCAAGGCAATGGGCAGACTGGGCCGGGGGAAGCCAAGGCAATGGGCAGACTGGGCCGGGGGAAGCCAAGGCAATGGGCAGACTGGGCCGGGGGAAGCCAAGGCAATGGGCAGACTGGGCCGGGGGGAAGCCAAGGCAATGGTCACACTGGGCCGGGGGGGGGGGGGGAGGCCAAGGCAATGGGCAGACTGGGCCAGGTATTTTATCCCAGCCTAGGCAAAGTCACTTGGGGAGGGGAGACTGTGCTACAGGCAGGGGGAAGCATTTCCTCACCGAGGACATCTCAGCCTAGGCAAAGTCACTGGGGGGAGGAGAAACTGAGGAAATGCTTCCTCCTGCATGCAGCAGACTGATGGGATCAACTCAGCCTAGGCAAAGTCACTGTGGGCGGGGAGACTGGGGAAAGGATTCCTCCTGCCCGCAGTAGACTGATGACATCTCAGCCTAGGCAAAGTCACCGACTGGAGCTCAAGGATGGCTTTTTAACATCTGTGTCACCATCATGCAGCTTGCGTTGGGCAACCCCGCCCCAGAATAACCGCAGTCAAATGCTGGGCAGCGTCTATAAGCGGTGTGTGGATGGCGGCACATGGAGACAATTCTCCGCTGGAAAACATTTGTAATGCAAAACCCTCTCGCCATGAAAGAAAATTCCTCTCAGCCATCAAAGTGAACCGCGACGGCGAGTGAAAACAAAAGCAGACGCACGGCCCAACAACATGCGTACACAATTATCAGACTCAACATACAGAAGACACAGAGCTGTGTGTGTGTAGTGTTGAGCAGAATATGCCATATTCGATTTCGCGATATATCTCGAATATATATTCGAATATTCGAGATATATTCGCTAAATTCGAATATTCGTGATATTTTATCGAAAGTAAATGATTGCGATTTTTCGCTATTGCGAATGCGAAAATAATTGCGATTTTTTGATAACTGCGGTAGGAGCACTCTGATTGGCTCAGAATATTCGTGATATTTTATCGAAATATCGCAACATGCGAATGCGATATTTATTGCGCAATTTCGAGAAATGCTGGAGGAGCGCTCTGATTGGCTCAGAATATTCGTGATATTTTACAATACAAAATAATTGCGAATATTCGGGAAATGCGGAAGGAGCACTCTGATTGGCTCAGAATATTCGTGATATTTTACAATAGAAAATAAAAAGTGTTTTGCATTGGTGGTGATTCTTTACTCTATCCATCTGTCACAGCCGTTTGTCAATCAAACACCTTGAAGATTGAACACGTTCATGCTGCATGCTTTGGACTTTTTTTCACTTCACATATCAAAGACATTTTTATGAAAGATTATTTTTCTATTATTGGGACTATATTTCTTTATATATTTGTTTCACTGTGTATTTCACAAGTTATTTGCGCTTGCTTATTTTATAATTTGCCCACATGTCTTGTCACTAGACATATTTTTTATTCTTGTAGAGCGACTCCATTTTCTGTCTTGTATTAATTTATGTTGTATAACATTTTTGAGTTGCTGCTGTATTCTCCCCTTTTTTAAGGTATGCGCAATTTTTTCCTTCTTACAAAAAATAATAATATCAAACATACAAATATTCATAACATACACATACACAAAGCCCCCCCCTTTTGCATCAGAGACAATCAGAGTTCTCCTACCACAGTTATCGAAAATTCGCAATCATTTTCGCATTCGCAATAGCGAAAAATCGCAATTTTTTTTTTTTCAATTTGGCAACATAAAAGGATCGCCTCAGCTTAGCTACTCGGCCCAGGGTCCCTAATCATACCAGCAATGCTTTTAGACGTCGATAGGATGTGATCTGTTTTAAAAATCAAATTGAAAAAATGCGAATATTCGGAATTGCGAATATTCACCGCGAAATTCGAAATATAGCGCGATTTCTCGAATATGCTATATTCGAGTCGAATATTCGCAATGCGAATATTCGTGAGCAACACTATGTGTGTGTGCCAGATCCAATCCCGGGAACACGTGGGATCCAGACGGCGGAATCCCTGGCTGCCGCCCTCCTACACACCATTACACAACAACGCCGCCGCCACGGAGGGAGAAGCCACAACAAGAGGACACTTGTATGACGGGCCAAGGAACCCGCAGACTCCACTTCACCACCGCTCAATGGCAGGGAAGAGCTAGAAATTAATAAATCAGATCTGGGGGGGAGTCAGGATGTGATTTTGGGGCGTCAGGATGTCATCTTTTGGGGAGGGGGGGTCAGGATGTCATCTCAGTGTCCCAGAAATCACACCCCCAATATCAGGGTCTCTCCCCTGTCATGGGGGGGGGGGCCCAGAATGTCATCCAGGAGGGGGCAGTGGTCAGAATTTCATCCGGGGGGGGCGGTGGTCAGAATTTCATCCGGGGGGGGGGGGGGCGGTGGTCAGAATGTCATCTAGGGGTGGGCGGCGGTCAGAATGTCATCTGGGGGGTGGGGGGCGGTCAGAATGTCATCTGGGGGGCGGTCAGAGTGTCATCTGGGGGGGGGGGGCGGCGGCCAGAATGTCATCTGGGGGGGGCGACGGCTAGAATGTCATCCGGGGGGGCGGCGGTCAGATTGTCATCCGGGGGGGCCGGCGGTCAGAATGTCATCCAGGGGGGCCGGCGGTCAGAATGTCATCCGGGGGGGCCGGCGGTCAGAATTTCATCCGGGGGGGGCGGCGGTCAGAATTTCATCCGGGGGGGGCGGCGGTCAGAATTTCATCGGGTGGGGGCCGGCGGTCAGAATGTCATCCAGGGGGGCCGGCGGTCAGAATGTCATCCAGGGGGGCCGGCGGTCAGAATGTCATCCAGGGGGGCCGGCGGTCAGAATGTCATCCAGGGGGGCCGGCGGTCAGAATGTCATCTCAGTGTACCAGAAATCCCCCCCCCCCCCCCAATATCAGGGTCTCTCCCTTGTCATCGGGGGGGCCCAGAATGTCATCCAGGAGGGGACAGAATTTCATCGGGGGGGGGGATGGGGGGGCCGGTGGTCAGAATGTCATCAGGGGGGGGGCAGTGGTCAGAATGTCATCGGGGGGGGCAGTGGTCAGAATGTCATCTCAGTGTACCAGAAATCCCCCCCCCCCCCCAATATCAGGGTCTCTCCCTTGTCATCGGGGGGGGGGCCCAGAATGTCATCCAGGAGGGGACAGAATTTCAGGGGGGGGGGGGATGGGGGGGCCGGTGGTCAGAATGTCATCGGGGGGGGCAGTGGTCAGAATGTCATCTGGGGGGGCAGCGGTCAGAATGTCATCTCAGTGTACCAGAAATCACCCCCCCCCCCGCGGCGGTCAGAAATTCATTTGGGGGGGGGGGGGGAAACGGTCAGAATCTCTCTCTCTCTCTAAAATAATATGTTTATATAAAAGTATTCAATTATAATACATTTATAAATTTCCTGTAATATGCATTATATATAAATTATAAGAAGTTATATAAAATAATATTGTTTGAATAAATGTATATATTAATAAAGTTATTATATAAAGTTTCTGTAATATTTTTATATATAGATAATATAAATAGAAAATGTATATAATTATAAGTTATGTAGTTCCTGTAATATTTATGTATAAATGTTCTATAAATGTTTATATGAAATAAAAATGTATATAATTAGCAGATAATTACTACGGAGTTATTATATATAAAGTTCCTGTAATAAGATTCCAGAACATTAAATCAGTCACAGTTAAAAATGGGAGGAGTCCTGCACGTGGCACCAGCCATTCACTAGGAAGATCAGTGTGCTGCCGCTTCCCCTCCCCCAGCTCTTATGCAGCCAGGAACAGAGGGAATGATTTTTTTTTCTCCCCCCCCCCCCCCCCCCCCCCCCCCCCAATACAGGCTGAGGTTGTTTGTCGTCTGTCGTTTTTTTGTTGCGTTTCTTTCTTGTTTGTATATAAAAGGAATAAAAAGAGGATGTGATTTAAAAAAAAAAAAAAAAAAAAAATATAATAATAATAATAATAATAATAATAATATTATTATTATTATTATTATTATTATTATTATTATTATTATTAATAATAATAATAATAATAATAATAATAATAATAATAATAATATATATATATATATATATTTTTTTTTATATCTATACACAAAACTTTTGCCTTTCATTTCTATATTAATCTGAATGGGTTGTTCTACAAAGACGATCGTTTACAATCACCAAGTTTTAATACTCGCGCAGTAGCCAAGCTTTATTGTAATGCCACCACAGCTGCCTTCCGATTGGTTGCCGGGGGTTACCGCGCACAGTAAATAAAAAAACAAAACAGATACGTTTGTATTAAAAAAAAACTTTCCACGTCAGATCTTGTGATGGTTGGGAGACGTTTGGAGAGACCACATCCTCCCACCACACACGCCGCTCCGTACGACGCTTCGTTTTTTTTGTGATGTTTCCATGGCAACCGGAGAAAACTGCGGCGGAGACGATGATTGAGACTGCGAGGAAACCAACAGCCCGGGAACTTCCCCGACAGACAGAAAACTTTGTCTATGCCACCGTCACCCCGAGATCTGCCACCTTCCCCCAGATACCACCAGAGATTTCCCCTCCCCCTCCCCAACGTTACCAGCCACCGCTCGTCAAACTTGCGTCATACACGACATACCGCCTACTAGGGTTGTCCCGATACCACTTTTTTAGGACCGAGTACAAGTACCGATACTTTTTTTTAAGTACTCGCCGATACCGAATACCGATACTTTTTTTAAATGTGTCCCCAAATGCAGCCATGTCCCCCCACAAATGCAGCCATGTCCCTCTAGCCATGTCCCTCACATATGCAGCCATGTCCCCCCCCATATGCAGCCATGTCCCCCCCCATATGCAGCCATGTCCCCCCCCCATATGCAGCCATGTCCCCCACATATTCCAGCCATGTCCCCCACATATTCCAGCCATGTCCCCCACATATTCCAGCCATGTCCCCCACATTTTCCAGCCATGTCCCCCACATTTTCCAGCCATGTCCCCCACATTTTCCAGCCATGTCCCCCACATAATGCAGCCATGTCCCCCACATAATGCAGCCATGTCCTACATACCTTGATGATGCCGCACGTG
>NC_053493.1:413906743-413916743 GCF_905171775.1 Rana temporaria | reverse complement strand
AAGCCGTACCAACCCCAAACGCAAATTCATATATTGCAGCTCACCAATTCTTAAGACGTGACGGCTGCATTAATTTTTTTCTTTTTTTTGGGGGGCTTTCTTCTATTTTCACCTGGTGATCCAGCCAGCAAGTCCGATTTTCAACAGAACAAGCTCTGTTGCAGTTGCAAGGATAAGACAAAACCATTTACCACTGGAAGGGGTGCTTACAATGACCATTTTTTACTTAGGCTTTACGGCGATACGGCCAGCAACTCTGTTTTTTTTTTTTTCAAAAGAACAAGCTCTCCAGCAGAGTTTATCAGTTAAATCGATGAGACAAAACCATTTAAACGCAGGCAGGAGTGCTTACAATGATCAGCTTTTATTCATTCATGTAAAACCTTTATCCCAAAACGGTTTGCTGTAACCAATTATAAATTGTAAGCTGGAACTTGGCTTCAGTTTGTTAGCAGTCGCTCATGCAGGGTGCCGTGGCATCTCCCCCTAATCTACATAGGGGGTGCAGGGGCACCTCCCCTCTAATCTACATACATGGCACCTCCCCTCTAATCTACATACAGGGCACCTCCCCCCTAATCTACATACAGGGTGTCGGGGCACCTCCCCCCTAATCTACATAAAGGGTGATTGGGCCACCTCCCCCCTAAGCTACATGCAGGGTGCCGGGGGAACCTCCTCCCTAATCTACATACAGGATGTCGAGGCACCTCCCCCTAATCTACATAAAGGGTGATTGGGCAACCTCCCCCTAAGCTACATACAGGGCACCTCCCCTCTAATCTACATACAGGGCACCTCCCCCCTAATCTACATAAAGGGTGATTGGGCAACCTCCCCCTAAGCTACATGCAGGGTGACGGGGGGAACCTCCCCCCTAATCTACATGCAGGGCGCTGGACACATGGATTCCAAGTTTTTTTTTTAATCACATGATTAGATCATGATACTCCAATTGGCTTCAAAAAGGGTGGGCTTGGGGCGTAGAGCACTGCGCCCCAAGCCCGCCCAGTTGTCCAACATTAGCACAGTAATATTCACTAATGTCTTCCAAGAGCCGACTGGCCGTGAGTCCCCCCCAAGAGCCGACTGGCCGCGAGGCCCCCCAAGAGCCGACTGGCCGCGAGGCCCCCCCAAGAGCCGACTGGCCGCGAGGCCCCCACAAGAGCCGACTGGCCGCGAGGCCCCCACAAGAGCCGACTGGCCGCGAGGCCCCCACAAGAGCCGACTGGCCGCGAGGCCCCCACAAGAGCCGACTGGCCGCGAGGCCCCCCCAAGAGCCGACTGGCCGCGAGGCCCCCCCAAGAGCCGACTGGCCGCGAGGCCCCCCAAGAGCCGACTGGCCGCGAGGCCCCCCAATACCAGACTGGCTTGGAGGAGAAGCGACCGCCGGGACAAGTGAGGAGACGCGGGGGGGGGGGGAACTAACGAAGCTACCGCGACCTGAATGGGGCAAGTGCGGGGCTGGCAGGGAACCAGGTAGGAAACGGGCGATCGATTGAGCACCAGCCACCACTTTTTGTAAATGTATTTAAATCTGCTAGTCCATCCAACACTCCAGTCCCCTCAGGCTGCCGTCTACTATGCCCCTGCATCCAAAGCGGGGGCGCTCCAATACAGGCCAGATCACAAGGTGAAAACCAAGGAGGAAAAAAGCCCAAAAAAGGAATGCAGTCACTACATATATTACATTATTGGTTTTGGGTTTATTATCTCCAACTGCTGCTGATGCCTGAATACCCCTCCCCCCCCACTTCCTTCCCTACCCCCCGCAAACCAGAATGTAGAACTACACAGGATTGCCTTCCAACAGCTTTACATGAGATTCCATTTCAGAAAAGCTCCACCTTTTATTAATAATGGATTGTAAGCTCCTTGAGGGCGGGGACTGAGGTCAATGTACAATATATATATATAAAATAGGCACAAGGCGGGAGGCTGCAGCAGGGGCTGAGATGTGTCAGACATTTGTGATGCCTGAAGATGGCGCCGTCCTCCTGGAGACAAAAGTAGAAGGCGGCGCACTCAGGGAGGAGCGATCTCGGTGAGAGGGAATACATACCTGAAGGGTGACAACACATGACTGAGCGCGCCATTCCTGGCATGATCAGATGACAGGTCCACCTTGATGAACGATTTGCCGATCGCACGGCAGATAAAAAGGTGGCAGAACTATATACAATGATTGACACGCTCTCCAGACACGCCAGGAATGAAGCACCCCCTCTGTGTACGGGGCCCTCAGTGCCCCCCGGGCCCTCCAGGTGTAGTGACAGGACAATGTTTTGCCCTTCGGTACGAAGACACGGCTATGAAAATACAGAGAATTCCAGCTGTAAATCAATCCAAACAAGCGGACACAACACATAGCAGTGGCCTGTGGCCCTGGCGTCACAGGGGCCCCGGATATGCACAGCCATGCAGGGAATGTGGAGATTTACACAAAAACACAGCGAGCCGTCACATCAAAGTGATGAGATAATGTGTCACCCCGGGGCGAGCCGCACATTCCTCTACAACCATCGGTATGTTACCTGAGCACCGCCAGGACTTTCTATAGAGACCTAGCCGCTCTACGGGCCCACAGACCCAACGCCCCGCTCTACGGGCCCACAGACCCCACACGCCGCTCTACGGGCGCCCAGACCCCACACGCCGCGCTACGGGCCCACAGACCCCGCGCCGCGCTCTACGGGCCCACAGACCCCACGCGCCCCGCTCTACGGGCCCACAGACCCCACGCGCCCCGCTCTACGGGCCCACAGACCCCACGCGCCGCGCTCTACGGGCCCACAGACCCCACGCGCCGCGCTCTACGGGCCCACAGACCCCACACGCCCCACTGTACGGGCCCACAGACCCCACACGCCCCGCTGTACGGGCCCACAGACCCCACACGCCCCGCTGTACGGGCCCACAGACCCCACACGCCCCGCTGTACGGGCCCACAGACCCCACACGCCCCGCTGTACGGGCCCACAGACCCCACACGCCCCGCTGTACGGGCCCACAGACCCCACACGCTCCGCTGTACGGGCCCACAGACCCCACACGCTCCGCTCTACGGGCCCACAGACCCCCACGCGCCCCGCTCTACGGGCCCACAGACCCAACGCCCCGCTCTACGGGCCCACAGACCCCACACGCCGCTCTACGGGCGCCCAGACCCCACACGCCGCGCTACGGGCCCACAGACCCCGCGCCGCGCTCTACGGGCCCACAGACCCCACGCGCCCCGCTCTACGGGCCCACAGACCCCACGCGCCCCGCTCTACGGGCCCACAGACCCCACGCGCCGCGCTCTACGGGCCCACAGACCCCACGCGCCGCGCTCTACGGGCCCACAGACCCCACACGCCCCACTGTACGGGCCCACAGACCCCACACGCCCCGCTGTACGGGCCCACAGACCCCACACGCCCCGCTGTACGGGCCCACAGACCCCACACGCCCCGCTGTACGGGCCCACAGACCCCACACGCCCCGCTGTACGGGCCCACAGACCCCACACGCCCCGCTGTACGGGCCCACAGACCCCACACGCTCCGCTGTACGGGCCCACAGACCCCACACGCTCCGCTCTACGGGCCCACAGACCCCCACGCGCCCCGCTCTACGGGCCCACAGACCCCACACGCTCCGCTCTACGGGCCCACAGACCCCCACGCGCCCCGCTCTACGGGCCCACAGACCCCCCCCATGCGTCCCGCTTTACGGGCCTACAGACCCTGCGCCACGCTCTACGGGCCCACAGACCCCGCACCACGCTCTACGGGCCCACAGACCCCACACGCCCGGCTCTACGGGCCCACAGACCCCACACGCCCGGCTCTACGGGCCCACAGACCCCAACGCCCCACTCTACGGGCCCACAGACCCTACACACAGAGCCTCCACTCTACAGGTCTACAGACTGTGCTCCATGGGCCTACAGACCCCATTGCTCTACTCACCTACACACTGTACCCCATGGGGCTACAGACCCCAGCAATTGACAGGACCTCTAGACCCCACCACTCAATAGGCCTACAGACCCCAGCACTTGACGGAACCCTACACACTGTTCCTCCATGGGCCTACAGACCCCACCCTATGAGTCCATAAACCCCGTAACTCTAAAGGCCTACACACTGTACCCCATGGGCCTACTATTCACCTACACACTGTACCCCATGGGGCTACAGACCCTACCACTCAATGGGCCGAGAAACCCCACCCCTTGTTCTATTTACCTGCGTTTCTATGGGCCCACAAATCCTGCTCTACTCACCACCATGGGCCTACAGACCCCACCGCAATACAGACCCACAGACTCCCAACCGCAATACAGACCCCCACCGCAATACAGACCCACAGACCCCCGCCGCAATACAGACCCACAGACCCCCGCCGCAATACAGACCCACAGACACCCGCCGCAATACAGACCCACAGACCCCCGCCGCAATACAGACCCACAGACCCCCGCCGCAATACAGACCCACAGACCCCCGCCGCAATACAGACCCACAGACCCCCGCCGCAATACAGACCCACAGACCCCCGCCGCAATACAGACCCACAGACCCCCGCCGCAATACAGACCCACAGACCCCCGCCGCAATACAGACCCACAGACCCCCGCCGCAATACAGACCCACAGACCCCCGCCGCAATACAGACCCACAGACCCCCGCCGCAATACAGACCCCCGCCGCAATACAGACCCACAGACCCCCGCCGCAATACAGACCCACAGACCCCCGCCGCAATACAGACCCACAGACCCCCGCCGCAATACAGACCCACAGACCCCCGCCGCAATACAGACCCACAGACCCCCGCCGCAATACAGACCCACAGACCCCCGCCGCAATACAGACCCACAGACCCCCGCCCCAATACAGACCCACAGACCCCCGCCGCAATACAGACCCACAGACCCCCGCCGCAATACAGACCCACAGACCCCCGCCGCAATACAGACCCACAGACCCCCGCCGCAATACAGACCCCGCCGCAATACAGACCCACAGACCCCGCCGCAATACAGACCCCTACCGCAAAACAGACCCCACCGCAATACAGACCCCACCTCTATGAACCTACCCGCTCTACAAACATACCACAAAAACACAGACCCCCGCTCTGACAGTTCCGGCTCTACAAGCATCATGTCTCAATTCCAGGTCTGGATTTTCTTGGTCCATATGCTATACCCGTGGGACCAATGTGAAAATGGAGGATTGCTGTAGTAGTCACTGCTACTACATTGATCAACAATGTCTTCTGGGTCCCCAACGGAGAGGTTGCCCTGCAGCAGATTAACCACAGGGGGTCGCCCAATGATCGCAGGGCATCATTTACCTTTTCTCCAAAAAGAACAAAAACAGAAAAATAAAAACATTTCAGTAGTAATAAATTTAAATTTGACACATTCTGCACCTAAAAAGGGGCACTTTACTCTAGAAAAGAAAAACAAAATTTGACAGGAGGAATGCGTTTTATGGCAGAGGCGCCATTATGTGCAATAAATCCGTCCTGCTGAAAAATGTACATTACGGAAAACAAGCTCAGCTCAGTGTACATTCTCAGCGTGCCTTCATACCGAAACGTAGTCATTCCTACGCGTATACGTTGGAGATTCATCATCCCTGGTCGGCCAATCAGGAAGGGCGAAGACGCGCAAGCCTGGAAGACGACCTGAAAAAAAGGTGTCAACGTCGGCAAGGGAGTTCAAGGTGCACGTTGCACACATGGCGGCATTACGGTTCAAATTGAATGGCACCATAACCCACAAAGGCAATGCACTACGCAACGCGTTAGCAATAAGGCACCGACGCGTTTCAAATCGTTTTGGGTGCGTTTGCAGCCCATTATTTTTAATGGGCTGCATTATTGCAACATATGTTAACACGCATCATAATGAAGCTCAAAAATGTAAACTGGACCCTAGATGATTGGTTCACACCTACAAGTGCAACCAAGCGCGGGCGTATTCCTGCGCAAGGGCAGTCCATTCATTTCATTGGGTGGCTCTATGGATGAGAAACCAGGAAGAGAAGTCTGACTTTTTCAAGGACGCTACAAATTCTGGATAAGCCCAAATTCTGAATAAAAATAATATATATTTTTTTTATTATTATTATTTTTGTTTATTATTATTATTATTATTAACAATAATAATAAACAATAATAAACAATAATAAATATAATAATATTATTGTTAATAATAATAATAATAAATATAATATTATTGTTAATAATAATAACACTAAAAATAATAATATTATTGTTAATAATAATTTAACAATAATATTATATTTATTATTATTATTAACAATAATATTATATTTATTATTATTAACAATATTATTATATTTATTATTATTAACAACAACAACATTTATTATTATTATTGTTAATAATAACAATAATATAATATTATTGTTAATAAATAATAATAATAATAATTTAACAATAATATTATTATTATTAGTGTTATTATTAACAATAATATTATTTATTAATATTATTATTATTGTTGTAATAATAAATATATTATTGTTAATAATAATAATTATTATAAATAATAATAATAACAATAATAATAAACAATAATAATAAATAATAATATTATTGTTAATAATAATAATAATAATAATAATAATAATAATAATAATAATTTTGTTAATAATAATAATTTAACAATAATATTATTGTTATTATTTGTATTATTATTATTAATAATAATAATAATACCAATAGTAACAATAATATTATTGTTAAATTATTATTATTATTATTATTAACAATAATATTATTATATGTATTATTATCAATAATATTATTTATTATTATTGTTGTTAATAATAATAATAATAATAATAATAATAATAAATATAATATTATTGTTAATAATAATAATAATAATAATAATAATAATAATAATAAAACAATAATATTATTTATTATTATTAACAATAATATATTTATTATTATTGTTTATTATCAACAATATTATATTTATTATTATTATTAATAATATTATTATATTATTTATTATTATTGTTTATTATTATTAACAACAACAACAATAAATATAATATTATTGTTAATAATAATAATAATTAGAAATTCCACTTTTGAACCTCTTTTTACGGTAAAATTGATAATTTTGCTGCAAAATCTATTTTTTTAATTTTTTTTTAAATCTCTTCTCCCTCGTAAGAAACCTGAAAATGTCGCCACCCTACACTGAGAATGAAGAGAAAGGCAAAGAAACAATTACTGGTGCGTTTTAATCGATTGGCACAGCCTGGGTTTTGGCCATCCCTCGCCGCCACTCTGGAGCTTTTTTCCATCCTGCGCACGCGCAGTCAAGAGCCATTTCCTTCCCTCGCGGGATGAGCGGCAATAAAGATGCGGTCACCAGAGATTTTCCAGCACGCTGGAGCAGGCGCAGACGGAACGGACTGTCTGCCAAGTGCCAAATAAACCGGTCGGGGCACTTAGGAGTTTTTGGAACGACGTGTCCTCAGGGAGAAATAAAAGGACTAGGAGGGCGGTGGAGGAAGGACGACTTCAGAAATTGATTCAATCGTCCCGACCACATGGAATCCCGCTGGGCGAGATTCAGGGTGACATCATGCGGTTACCCACAGCAACCAATCAGAATACAGCGTACTGTCATCAGCTCAGTAAAAAAACAGGCTGCTGCATATTATCCCTCAACTGAACGTGGGTTGCTATGTGCTGCACTGTGCACACCGTCCCTTGCCTTATTATACAGGCTGCCACTGCGTACCTGAAAATGCCTTGTACCTGGCCTTACTGCTGTTCAAGTCACTGACCCAGAACAAGTTTATAGATCTGGGGGGTCCAATTCATGCCGACTTTGGGTATCTACCTCTATCCACTCATACATGATACATTTATATAGATAGCTAGAGAGCGAGCGAGAGATCGAGAGGAGAGAGAGAGATCGAGAGGAGAGAGAGAGAGCGAGAGAGAGAGCGAGAGGAGAGAGCGCGCGAGAGGAGAGAGCGCGCGAGAGGAGAGAGCGCGCGAGAGGAGAGAGCGCGCGAGAGGAGAGAGCGCGCGAGAGGAGAGAGCGCGCGAGAGGAGAGAGCGCGCGAGAGGAGAGAGCGCGCGAGAGGAGAGAGCGCGCGAGAGGAGAGAGCGCGCGAGAGGAGAGAGCGCGCGAGAGATAGCGCGCGAGAGGAGAGAGCGCGCGAGAGGAGAGAGAGCGCGCGAGAGGATCGAGAGGATAGAGATCGAGATATATCGAGAGATATCGAGAGAGAGATCGAGATATATCGAGAGAAGAGAGAGAGAGAGAGAGAGAGAGAGAGAGAGAGAGAGAGAGAGAGAGAGAGGAGAGGAGAGAGAGCGCGAGAGGAGCAAGAGAGAGCGAGAGGAGCAAGAGAGCGCGCGAGAGCGATAGCGAGAGGAGAGAGCGTGCAAGAGGAGAGAGAGAGAGCGAGAGGATAGAGATCAAGATATATCGAGAGAGAGAGAGAGAGAGAGATCGAGAGAGAGATCGAGAGAGAGATCGAGAGAGAGAGATCGAGAGAGAGAGAGATCGAGAGAGAGAGAGATCGAGAGAGAGAGAGATCGAGAGAGAGATCGAGAGAGAGAGAGAGAGATCGAGAGAGAGAGATCGAGAGAGAGATCGAGAGAGAGAGATCGAGAGAGAGATCGAGAGAGAGAGAGAGAGATCGAGAGAGAGAGAGATCGAGAGAGAGAGAGATCGAGAGATCGAGAGAGAGATCGGGAGAGAGAGAGATCGAGAGAGAGAGAGAGAGATCGAGAGAGAGAGAGAGAGATCGAGAGAGAGAGAGAGATCGAGAGAGAGAGAGAGAGAGAGAGATCGAGAGAGAGAGAGAGATCGAGAGAGAGATCGAGAGAGAGAGAGATCGAGAGAGAGATCGAGAGAGAGAGAGATCGAGAGAGAGATCGAGAGAGAGAGAGAGAGATCGAGAGATCGAGAGATCGAGAGAGGAGAGCATTGCTCTCTTGGCAATGCTAACATGTATTTGGTCCTGCCAATAAAGCTTATTTGAATGGAACTGAAATTGAGAGAGGTATCGAGAGGAGAGAGCGAGAGAGGGAGGTATCGAGAGGAGAGAGCGAGAGAGGGAGGTATCGAGAGGAGAGAGCGAGAGAGAGATATCGAGCGGAGAGAGCGAGAGAGATATCGAGCGGAGAGAGCGAGAGAGATATCGAGAGGAGAGAGCGAGAGAGATATCGAGAGGAGAGAGCGAGAGAGATATCGAGAGGAGAGAGCGAGAGAGATATCGAGAGGAGAGAGCGAGAGAGATATCGAGAGGAGAGAGCGAGAGAGATATCGAGAGGAGAGAGCGAGAGAGATATCGAGAGGAGAGAGCGAGAGAGATATCGAGAGGAGAGAGCGAGAGAGATATCGAGAGGAGAGAGCGAGAGAGATATCGAGAGGAGAGTGCGGGAGAGATATCGAGAGGAGAGAGATATCGAGAGGAGAGAGATATCGAGAGGAGAGAGATATCGAGAGGAGAGAGATATCGAGAGGAGAGAGATATCGAGAGGAGAGAGATATCGAGAGGAGAGAGATATCGAGAGGAGAGAGATATCGAGAGGAGAGAGATATCGAGAGGAGAGAGCGAGAGAGATATCGAGAGGAGAGAGCGAGTGAGATATCGAGAGAGATAGAGAGGAGAGAGCGAGAGAAGAGCATTGCTCTCTCGGCAATGCCAACATGTATTTGGTCCTGCCAATAAAGCTTTTTTGAAGAGAGAGAGAGAGATCGAGAGATCGAGAGAGAGAGAGATCGAGAGAGATCGAGAGAGAGAGAGATCGAGAGAGAGAGAGATCGAGAGAGAGAGATCGAGATCGAGATCGAGAGAGATCGAGAGAGAGAGAGATCGAGAGAGAGAGATCGAGATCGAGATCGAGAGAGAGAGATCGAGAGAGATCGAGAGAGAGATCGAGAGATCGAGAGATCGAGAGATCGAGAGATCGAGAGAGATCGAGAGAGAGATCG